>NW_027046361.1:0-26623 GCF_025399875.1 Dalotia coriaria | reverse complement strand
TTAGCAAAATAGCAGGGTTTTTTTGAGCTTTTTTATTTCCTTTGCGTTTTAAAACCCCTTTTAAAAACTAGCATAAAAAACAAAACGAAATTTTTCTTTTAAAATTTCCGTTTTTTTTTAGCAAAATAAATTGCGTTCATTTGAACGGTTTCCAAAACGATCAAAATTTTTTTAAAATTTTGTTTTATTTTTTAAGCAAAACAAAGCATTTTGAAAAGTTTTAATCTGCGTTTTAACGCGTAAAACAGCATAAAAAAAAAAAAAATTTTTTATTATTCTTTTTTATTAATATTGCTTCTATTTAACGATTTCAAACGATCTAAAATGCTTGGTTATTTTACAAAACAGCCGTTTTGAGCTTTAATCTGCGTTTTAACGCGTAAAACAGCATAAAAAGACAAAATTTTTATTATTCGTTTTTATTTTTTTGGGTTTCTATTTAAACGATTTCAACGATCTAAAATGCTTGAAAATGCTTATTTTAGCAAAAAAAAAGCACGTTTTGAGTTTTTAAATCTGCGTTTTAACGCGTAAAACAGCATAAAAACGACAAAATTTTTTATTCGTTTTTTAAATATTGCTTCTATTTGAACGATTTCAACGATCTAAAATGCTTGAAAATGCTTATTTTAGCAAAACAGCACGTTTTGAGTTTAATCTGCTTTTTAAACGCGTAAAACAGCTAAAAATGACAATTTTTATTATTCGTTTTTATTAATATTGCTTCTATTTAACGATTTCAACGATCTAAAATGCTTGAAAATGCTTATTTTACAAAACAGCACGTTTTGAGTTTTTAATCTGCGTTTTAACGCGTAAAACAGCATAAAACGACAAAATTTTATTATTCGTTTTTATTTATTGCTTCTATTTGAACGATTTCAACGATCTAAAATGCTTGAAAATGCTTATTTTAGCAAAACAGCACGTTTTGAGCTTTTTTTCTGCGTTTTAACGCGTAAAACAGCATAAAAACGACAAAATTTTTATTATTCGTTTTTTATTAATATTGCGTCTATTTGAACGATTTCCAACGATCTAAAAATGCTTGAAAATGCTTTATCGTATCAAAACAGCACGTTTTGAGTTTTATTCTGCGTTTTAACGCGTAAAACAACAGCATAAAACGACGAAATTTTTATAATTCGTTTTTTATTTTTATTGCGTCTATTTGAACGATTTCAACGATCTAAAATGCTTGAAAATGCTTATTTAAAGCAAAACAGCACGTTTTGAGTTTTAATCTGCGTTTTAACGCGTAAAACAGCATAAAACACGAATTTTTTATTATTCGTTTTTTATTAATATTGCGTCTATTTGAACGATTTCAACGATCTAAAATGCTTGAAAATGCTTATTTTAGCAAAACAGCATCGCCGAGCGACCCAGTTTAACGCGTAAAACAGCTTAAAAAATGACGAATTTTTTATTATTCGTTTTTATTAATATTGCTTCTATTTAAACGATTTCAACGATCTAAAAATGCTTGAAAATGCTTATTTTAGCAAAAACAGCACGTTTTGAGCTTTAATCTGCGTTTTAACGCGTAAAACAGCATAAAAAAAACGACGAATTTTTTGCCATTCGTTTTTATTAATATTGCTTCTATTTGAACGATTTCAACGATCTGGGGTACTATTAGCTGAAAATGCTTATTTTTAGCAAAACAGCACGTTTTGAGCTTATCTGCGTTTTAACGGCAAAACCAGCATAAAAAACGACGAAATTTTTATTATTCGTTTTTATTAATATTGCGTCTATTTGAACGATTTCAACGATCTAAAATGCTTGAAAATGCTTTATTTTGTGCTGTAAAACAGCACGTTTTGAGTTTTAATCTGCGTTTTAACGGCGTAAAACAGCATAAAAAATGACGAATTTTTATTATTCGTTTTTATTAATATTGTTTATTTAAACGATTTCAACGATCTAAAAATGCTTGAAATGCTGGTTTTAGCAAAATGTTAACGTTTTGAGTTTTAATCTGCGTTTTAACGCGTAAAACAGCAAAAACGACGAAATTTTTATTATTCGTTTTTATTAATATTGCTTCTATTTGAACGATTTCAACGATCTAAAATGCTTGAAAAATGCTTATTTTAGCAAAACAGCACGTTTTGAGCTTTATTCTGCGTTTTAACGCGTAAAACAGCACATAAAAAACGACGAAATTTTTATTATTATTCGTTTTTATTAATATTGCGTCTATTTGAATGATTTCAACGATCTAAAATGCTTGAAAATCGCTTATTTTAGCAAAACAGCACGTTTTGAGCTTTAATCTGCGCGTTTTAACGCGTAAAACAGCATAAAAATGACGAATTTTATTCGTTTTATTAATATTGCTTCTATTTAAACGATTTCAACGATCTAAAATGCTTATTTTAGCAAAACAGCATCGCTGCAGTTTAATCTGCGTTTAACGCGTAAAACAGCATGTTCGACGAAATTTTTATTATTCGTTTTTATTAATATTGCTTCTATTTGAACGATTTCAACGATCTAAAATGCTTGAAAATGCTTATTTTAGCAAAAACAGCACGTTTTGAGTTTTAATCTGCGTTTTTACGCGTAAAACAGCATAAAAACGACAAAATTTTTATTATCTGTTTTTATTAATATTGCGTCTATTTGAACGATTTTCAACGATCTAAAATGCTTGAAAATGTTTATTTTAGCAAAACAGCACGTTTTGAGTTTATTCTGCGTTTTAACGCGTAAAACAGCATAAAACGACGAAATTTTATTATTCGTTTTTATTTTTATTATCCGATTTCAACGATTCAAAAACGCTTGAAAATGCTTATTTTAGCAAAACAGCAATGTTTTGAGCTTTAATCTGCGTTTTAACGCGTAAAACAGCATAAAACGACGAATTTTTATTATTCGTTTTTATTAATATTGTTTCGATTTGAACGTGATTTCAACGATCTGTAAAATGGTTGAAAATGCTTATTTTGTAGCAAAACAGCACGTTTTGAGCTTTATTCTGCGTTTAACGCGTAAAAACAGCATAAAACGACGAAATTTTTATTATCTGTTTTTATTAATATTGCGTCTATTTGAACGATTTCAACGATCTAAAATGCTTGAAAATGCTTATTTTAGCAAAACAGCACGCGTTTTGAGCTTTAATCTGCGTTTTAACGCGTAAAACAGCATAAAAATAACGAATTTTTATTATTCCGTTTTTATTAATATTGCTTCTATTTAAACGGATTTCAACGGGATCTGCAAAATGCCGTTGAAAATGCTTATTTTAGCAAAACAGCACGTTTGAGCTTTAATCTGCGCTCTAACGCAGAAACAGCATAAAAAACGACGAAATTTTTTATTATTCGTTTTTTATTAATATTGCTTCTATTTGAACGATTTCAACGATCTAAATTGAAAATGCCATTTCAGCAAAACAGCACGTTTTGTTTTAATCTGCGCTTTACGCGTAAACAAAAGCATAAAAAACGACAAAATTTTTATTATTCGTTTTTATTAATATTGCGCCTATCGAACGATTTCAACGATCTAAAATGCTTGAAAATGCTTATTTTAGCAAAACAGCACGATTTGAGCTTTATTCGCGTTTTAACGCGTAAACAGCATAAAACGACGAAATCTTTTTATTATTCGTTTTTATTTTATTGCGTCTATTGAACGATTTCAACGATCTAAAAATGCTTGAAAATGCTTTATTTTGTGCGCAAAACAGCACGTTTTGAGCTTTAATCTGCGTTTTAACGCGTAAAACAGCATAAAATAACGAATTTTTTATTATCTGTTTTTATTAATATTGCTTCTATTTAAACGATTTCAACGATCTAAAATGCTTGAAAATGCTTATTTTAGCAAAACAGCACGTTTTGAGCTTTAATCTGCGTTTTAACGCGTAAAACAGCACAAAACGACGAAATTTTTATTATTCGTTTTTATTAATATTGCTTCTATTTGAACGATTTCAACGATCTAAAATGCTTGAAAATGCTTATTTTAGCAAAAACAGCACGTTTTGAGTTTTATTCTGCGTTTTAACGCGTAAAACAGCATAAAACGACGAAATTTTTATTATTCGTTTTTATTAATATTGCGTCTTATTTGAACGATTTCAACGATCTAAAATGCTTGAAAATGCTTATTTTAGCAAAACAGCACGTTTTGAGCTTTAATCTGCGTTTTAACGCGTAAAACAGCATAAAAATTACGATTTTTATTATTCGTTTTTATTAATATTGCTTCTATTTGAACGATTTCAACGATCTAAAATACTTCTTGAAAAATGCTTATTTTAGCAAAACAGCACGTTTTGAGCTTTAATCTGCGTTTTAACGCGTAAAACAGCATAAAAACGACGAATTTTATTATTCGTTTTTATTAATATTGCGTCTATTTGAACGATTTCAACGATCTAAAAATGCTTGAAAAATGCTTATTTTAGCAAAACAGCACGTTTGAGCTTTAATCTGCGTGTTTTAACGCGTAAAACAGCATAAAACGACGAATTTTTAGTTATTCGTTTTATTAATATTGCTTCTATTTCTGAACGATTTCAACATCTAAAATGCTTGAAAATGCTTATTTTAGCAAAGGTTACGTTTTGAGCTTTAATCTGCGTTTAACGCGTAAACAGCATAAAAACGACGAAATTTTTATTATTCGTTTTATTAATATTGCTTCTATTTGAACGATTTCAACGATCTAAAAATGCTTGAAAATGCTTATTTTGTTAAAACAGCACGTTTTGAGTTTTAATATGCGTTTTAACGCGTAAAACAGCATAGAAACGACGAAATTTCGGCTATTCGCTCTTTATTAATATTGCGTCTATTTGAACGATTTCAACGATCTAAAAATGCTTGAGAATGCTTATTTTAGCAAACAGCACGTTTTGAGTTTCTTTAATCTGCGTTTTAACGCGCAAACAGCATAAAAACGATGAATTTTTTATTATTGGTTTTTATTAATATTACTTATTTGAACGATTTTCTACGATCCAAAATGCTTGAAAATGCTTATTTTAGCAATACAGCACGCTTGAGCTTCAATCTGCGTTTTAACGCGTAAAACATACAAAAATTGACGAATTTTATTTTTCGTTTTTTATTAATATTGCGTCTATTTGAACGATTTCAACGATCTAAAATGCTTGAAAATGCTTATATAGCAAAACAGCACGTTTTGAGCTTTAATCTGCGTTTTAACGTGTAAAACAGCATAAAAACGACGAATTTTTTTATTATTCGTTTTTATTACGCGCCCATTTGCCAGAGGATTTCAACGATCTAAAATGCTTGAAATATGGTATTTTAGCAAAAAACAGCACGTTTTGAGCTTTAATCTGCGTTTTAACGCGTAAAACAGTTATAAAAACGACGAATTTTTATTATTCGTTTTTTATTAATATTGCTTCTATTTGAACGATTTCAACGATCTAAAATGCTTGAAAATGCTTATTTTAGCAATACAGCATGTTTTGAGCGTTAATCTGCGTTTTAACGCGTAAACAGCATAAAACGACGAATTTTATTATTCGTTTTTATTAATATTGCGTCTATTTGGAACGATTTCAACGATCTAAAAAATGCTTGAAAATGCTTATTTTGTGTTAAAAACAGCACGTTTTGAGCTTTATTCTGCGTTTTAACGCGTAAAACAGCATAAAACGACGAAATTTTTTATTATTCGTTTTTATTAATATTGCGTCTTATTTGAACGATTTCAACGATCTATAATGCTTGAAAATGCATATTTTAGCAAAACAGCACGTTTTGAGCTTTAATATGCGTTTTAACGTAAGCGTAAAACAGCATAAAAATGACGAATTTTTTATTATTCGTTTTTATTAATATTGCTTCTATTTAAACGATTTCAACGATCTAAAATGCTTGAAAATGCTTATTTTAGCAAAACAGCACGTTTTGAGCTTTAATCTGGTGCTTTAACGCGTAAAACATCAAGTAAAACGACGAAATTTTTATTATTCGTTTTTAATATTGCGTCTATTTGAACGATTTTAAACGATCTAAAATGCTTGAAAATGTTTATTTTAGCAAAACAGCACGTTTTGTTTAACGCGTTTTAACGTAAAACAGCATAAAACGACGATTTTTATTATTCGTTTTTTATTAATATTGCGTCTATTTGAACGATTTCAACGATCTAAAATGCTTGAAAATGCTTATTTTAGCAAAACAGCACGTTTTGAGCTTAATCTGCGTTTTAACGCGTAAAAACAGCATAAAACGACGAATTTTATTATTCGTTTTTATTAATATTGCTTCTATTTGGAACGATTTCAACGATCTAAAATGTTTGAAAATGCTTATTTTAGCAATACAGCACGTTTTGAGCTTTAATCTGCGTTTAACGCGTAAACAGCATAAAAACGACGAATTTTTTATTATTCGTTTTTATTAATATTGCGTCTATTTGAACGATTTCAACGATCTAAAATGCTTGAAAATGCTTTTATTTTAGCAAAAACAGCACGTTTTGAGCTTTAATCTGCGTTTTAACGTGTAAAACGTTACAAAACGACGAATTTTTATTATTCGTTTTTTATTAATACGTCTATTTGAAACGATTTCAACGATCTAAAATGCTTGAAAATGCTTATTTTAGCAAAAACAGCACGTTTTGAGCTTTTATTCTGCGTTTTAACGCGTAAAACAGCATAAAAAAACGACGAAATTTTTATTATTCGTTTTTATTAATATTGCGTCTATTTTGAACGATTTCAACGATCTGTAATGCTTGAAAAATGCTTATTTTAGCAAAACAACAATACGTTTTTGAGCTTTAATATGCGTTTTAACACGTAAACAGCATAAAATGACGAATTTTTTTTATTATTCGTTTTTATTAATACGTTTCTATTTAAACGATTTCAATCGATCTAAAAATGCTTGAAAATGCTTATTTTAGCAAAACAGCACGTTTTGAGCTTTAATCTGCGTTTTAACGCTAAAACATCATGCAAAACGACGAAATTCTTATTATCTGTTTCTTATTAATATTGCGTCTATTTGAAACGATTTCAACGATCTAAAATGCTTGAAAAATGCTTACTTAGCAAAAACAGCGTTTTGAGCTTAATTGCGTTTTAACGCGCGTAAAACAGCATAAATACGACGAATTTTTTATTATTCGTTTTTTATTAATATTAAGTTTCTATTTTTGAACGATTTCAACGATCTAAAATACTTGAAAATGCTTATTTTAGCAAAAAAACAGCACGTTTTGAGCTTTAATCTGCGTTTTAACGCGTAAACAGCATAAAACGACGATTTTTTATTATTCGTTTTTATTAATATTGCGTCTATTTCAACGATTTCAACGATCTAAAATGCTTGAAAATGCTTTATTCTAGCAAAACAGCACGTTTTGAGCTTTAATCGGCGTTTTAACGCAAAACAGCATAAAACGACGGATTTTTATTATTCGTTTTTTATTACTGCTTCTATTTGAACGATTTCAACGATCTAAAAATGCTTGAAAATGCTTATTTTAGCAAAACAGCACGTTTTGAGCTTTATTCTGCGTTTAACGCGAAACAGCATAAAACGACGTAAAATTCTTTTTATTATTCGTTTTTATTAATATTGCGTCTATTTGAAATGATTTCAACGATCTAAAAATGCTTGAAAAATGTTTTATTTTAGCAAAACAGCACGTTTTGAGCTTTTTATCTGCGTTTTAACGCGTAAAAACAGCATAAAAATGACGATTTTTATTATTCGTTTTATTATCATTGCTTCTATTTAAACGATTTCAAATGATCTAAAAATGCTTGAAAATGCTTATTTTAGCAAAACAGCACGTTTTGAGTTTTAATCTGCGTTTAACGCGTAAAACAGCATAAAACGACGAAATTTTATTATTCGTTTTTATTAATATTGTTTATTTGAACGGATTTTAACGATCTAAAATGCGTGCTGAAAATGCTTATTTTGGCAGAAACAGCACGTTTGAGCTTTAATCGCGTTTAACGCGTAAAACAGCATAAAACGACGAAATTTTTATTATTCGTTTTGGTATGTTCTGTTGAACGATTTCCAGCGATCTAAAATGCTTGAAAATGCCCCATTTTTAGCAAAACAGCGTTTACGAGCTTTGTTACCGCGCTGTTAACGCGTAAAACAGCGCCAAAACGGCGAAATTTTATTCGTTTTTTATTAATATTGCACGTCTATTTGAAGACAGTTTCGGCGATCACAAATGCTTGAAAATGCTTATTTTGGCAAAACGCCAGCACGTTTTGAGCTTTGTCACGTTTAACGCGTAAAAGAGCATAAAAACGACGAATTTTTTATTATTCGTTTTTATTAATATTGCGTCTGGCCCCAACGGTTCCAACGATCTAATAGCGAAAATGTAAGCATTTTAGCAAAACAGCACGTTTTGAGGCTTTAATCTGCGCAACGCGTAGAACAGCATAAAAACGACGAATTTTTATTATTCGTTTTTTATTAATGTACTCCCTATTTGAACTGATTTCAGCGATCTAAAAATGCCGCAGAAAATACTTTATTTTAGCAAAACAGCACGTTTTGAGCTTTTGTTCTGCGTTTAACGCGTAAACAGCTTATAAAAGCACGACGAAATTTTTATTATTCGTTTTTTATTAATATTTGCGTCTATTTGAACGATTTCAGCAGGTAATATGCTTGAAAATACTTATTTTAGCAAAACAGCGTTTGAGCTTTTAATCTGCGCAACGCGGCCGAGCAGCTTTATAAAACGACAGATTTTTATTATTCGTTTTATTAATGTACTTCTATTTAGCGAACGATTTCAACGATCCTAAAATGCCTGAAAATGCTTATTTTAAAGCAGCGTTTTGAGCTTTGTTCTGCGCGTTTTAACGCGTAAAAACAGCATAAAAAGGACGGGAATTTTTATTGCGTTTTTGCATTAATATTGCGTCCATTTGAACGATTTCAGCGGTCGATAGCGAAAATGCTTATTTTATGAAACAGCGCGTTTTTGAGCTTTAATCTGCGTTTTTAACGCGTAAAACAGCATAAAAACGACGAATTTTTTATTATTCGTTTTTTATTAATATTGCTTCTGTTGAACGGTTCAACGATCTAAAATGCTTGAAAATGCTTATTTTAGCAAAACAGCACGTTTGAGCTTTAATCACCCGCACGTTTTAACGCGTAAAACGTATAAAAGAAACGACGGGTACTATTCGTTTTTATTAATATTGCGTCTATTTGAACGATTTAACGATCCTAAAATGGCGAAAATGCTTATTTTAGCAAAACAGCACGTTTTGAGCTGTCTGCGTTTTAGCGCGTAAAACAGCATAAAAACGGCAGATTTTTTGGTATTCGTTTTTATTAATATTGCTTCTATTGAACGTTTTCAGCTTGATCTAAATGCTTGAAAATGCTTATTTTAGCAAAACAGCGCGTTTTGAGCTTTTAATCTGCGTTTTAAGCGCGTAAAATAGCATAAAACGACAGGTACACTATTCGTTTTTATTAATATTGCGTCTGTTTGAACGATTTCAGCGATCTAAAATGCTTGAAAATGCTTTATTTTAGCAAAACAGCACGTTTGAGCTTTAATCTGCGTTTTGCGCGTAAAACGCTTATAAAGAAAACGGCGATAATTTTTATTATTCGTTTTTATTAATATTTAACTATTTGAACGATTTCCAGCAATCCTGGAAGTAGCGAAAATGCTTATTTTAGCAAAACATGACACGTTTTTGAGCTTTGATGTGCGTTTTAACGCGTAAAACAGCAAAACGACAAAATTTTATTGTTCGTTTTTATTAATAATGCGTCATTTGAACGATTTCCAGCGATCTAAAATGCTTGAAAATGCTTATTTTAGCAAAACAGCACGTTTTGAGCACAATCTGCGTTTTAACGCGGTAAAAGCAACATAAAATGGCGATTTTTTTATTATTCGTTTTATTATGTGCTTCTATTTAAACGGCTTCAACGATCACAAATGCTTGAAAATGCTTATTTTAGCAAAACAGCACGTTTTAGGCTTTTAATCTGCGTTTTAACGCGTAAAACAGCAAAACGACGAATTTTTATTATTCGTTTTTATTAATATTGCTTCTATTTGAACGATTTCAACGATCTAAAATGCTTGAAAATGTTATTTTAGCAAAACAGCATGTTTTGAGTTTAATTGCGTTTTAACGCAAAACAGCATAAAACGACGAATTTTTATTTTCGAAATATTGCGTCTATTTGAACGATTTCAACGATTAATATGCTTGAAAATGCTTATTTTAGAAAAACAACGTTTTGGTTTAATCTGCTTTTTAACGCAAAACAGCATAAAAACGACGAATTTTTTTTTTTTCTTTTTTATTTTTTTTCCCTTTTGAACGATTTCAACGATCTAAAATGCCTGAAAATGCTTATTTTGCAAAAAACAGCACGTTTTGAGTTTATTCTGCGTTTTAACGCTAAAACAGCATAAAAACACGAAATTTTTATTTTTCGTTTTTTAATTATTGCGTCTATTTGAACGATTTAACGATCAATATGCTTGAAAATGCTTATTTTAGAAAAACAGACGTTTTGATTTTTTAATCTGCTTTTTAACGCGTAAAACAGCATAAAACGACAAATTTTTTTATTATTCGTTTTTTTAAATTCCCCATTTGAACGATTTCAACGATCTAAAATGCCTGAAAATGTTATTTTAGCAAAACAGCACGTTTTGAGCTTTATTCTGCTTTTTAACGCGTAAAACAGCATGGACAAAATTTTTTATTATTCGTTTTTATTAATATTGCGTCCATTTGAACGATTTCAACGATCTAAAATGTTTGAAAATGCTTATTTTGCAAAACACCGTTTTGAGTTTTTAATCTGCTTTTTAAGCAAAAACAGCAAAAAAAACGACAAATTTTTTTTATTATTTTTTTATTAATATTGCTTCTATTTGAAACGATTTCAACGATCTAAAATGCAAAATTTTTTATTTTAGAAAAACAGCACGTTTTGATTTTTAACTGCGAACGCGTAAACAGCATAAAACGACGAATTTTTATATTCTTTTTTTTAAATATTGCGCATTTGAACGATTTCAACGATCAAAAATGCGAAAAGCTTTTTTTAGCAAACAGCACGTTTTGGTTTTAATCTGGTTTTAGCGCGAAAAACGCATAAAACACGAATTTTATTATTCTTTTTTATTAATATTGCTTCTATTTGAACGATTTCCGATTAAAATGCTTGAAAATGTTTATTTTGAAAAACAGCATTTTGAGTTTATTCTGCGTTTTCGCGTAAAACAGCATAAAACGACGAAATTTTATTATTCGTTTTTTTTAATATTGCGTCTATTTGAAGATTTCAACGATCAAAAAATGCTTGAAAATGCTTATTTTAGCAAAACAGACGTTTTGAGCTTTAATCGCGTTTTAACGCAAAACAGCATGGGGACGAAATTTTTATTATTCGTTTTTAATTATTGCTTTATTTGAACGATTTCAACGATCTAAAATGTTGAAAAATGTTTTTTTAGCAAAAACAGCACGTTTTGGTTTTAATCTGCGTTTAACGCGTAAACAGAAAAAAAACGACAAATTTTTTTTATTATTCGTTTTTATTAATATTGCGTCTTTTTGAACGATTTCAACGATCAAAAATGCGAAAATGCTTTTTTAAAAAACCCCTTTGGTTTTAACTGCTTTTAACGCGAAAACAGCAAAAAAACGACAAAATTTTTTTATTATTCGTTTTTATTAATATTGCTTCTATTTGAACGTTTCAACGATCAAAATGTTTGAAAATGCTTTTTACCAAACAGCACGTTTTGAGTTTTTAATCTGCGTTTTAACGCGTAAAAAATAAAACGACAAATTTTTTATTATTCGTTTTTAAAAGGTCTATTTGCGATTTCAACGATCTAAAATGAGAAAATGCAAATTTTTTGAAAAAAAGAGTTTTGAGTTTTAACAGCTTTTTAACGCGAAAAACAGCATAAAAACGACGAAATTTTTATTATTCGTTTTTTTTAAATATTGCGTCTATTTGAACGATTTCAACGATCTAAAATGCTTGAAAATGCTTTTTTTAAAAAACCCGCCCCTTTTTGGTTTTAACGCGTTTAACGCGAAAAACAGAAAAAAACGACAAATTTTTATTCGTTTTTTTAAATTGCTTTATTTGAACGATTTAAAATCTAAAATGTTTAAAAAATTTATTTTAGCAAAACAGCACTTTTTGAGTTTTATTCTGCTTTTTAACGCGTCGCATAAAACGACAAAATTTTTTATTTTTCTTTTTTTATTAATATTGCGTCTATTTAACGATTTCAACGATCAAAAAATGCTTGAAAATTTTTTATTTTGCAAAACAGCACGTTTTGATTTTTAATCTGCGTTTTAACGCGAAAACAGCATAAAATGAAATTTTTATTATTCGTTTTTTTTAAATTTGTTTCTATTTCAACGATTTCAACGATCTAAATTGTTTGAAAATGCTTATTTTAAAAAACAGCACTTTTTGGCTTTAATCTGCTTTTTAACGCGAAAAACAGCAAAAAAACGACAAATTTTTTTTATTATTCTTTTTTTAAATATTGCGTCTTTTTGAACGATTTCAACGATCTAAAATGTTTTGAAAATGCTTATTTTAGCAAAACAGCACTTTTTGAGTTTAAACGCGTTTTAACGCAAAACAGCATAAAAACGACAAATTTTTTATTTTTTTGTTTTTATTAATATTGTTCTATTTAAAAAGATTTCAACGATCAAAAAATGTTTAAAAATGCTTATTTTAGCAAAACAGCACTTTTTGGGTTTTTAATTGCGTTTTAACGCGTAAAACAGCAAAAAAACGACGAATTTTTATTATTTTTTTTTATTAATATTGCGTCTATTTGAAGATTTCAACGATCAAAAAATGCTTGAAAATGCCTATTTTAGCAAAACAGCACTTTTTGAGTTTTAAGCGTTTTAACGCGAAAAAACAGCAAAAAAACGACAAATTTTTTTTATTCGTTTTTTTTAAATATTGCGTCTATTTGAACGATTTCAACGATCAAATTGCTTAAAAATTTTTATTTTAGCAAAACAGCACGTTTGAGTTTAATTGCGTTTTAACGCGAAAAACAGCATAAAAACGACAAATTTTTTTATTATTCTTTTTTTTATTAATATTGCGTCCATTTGAACGATTTCAACGATTAAAATGCTTGAAAATGCTTATTTTAGCAAAACAGCACGTTTTGAGCTTTAATCTGCTTTTTAACGCGTAAATCAGCAAAAAAACGACGAATTTTATTATTCGTTTTTATTAAATTGCGTCTTTTGAAGATTTCAACGATCAAAAAAATGCTTTAAAATGCTTATTTAGAAAAAACATCACGTTTTGAGTTTTTAATCGCTTTTTAACGCGTAAAGCAGCAAAAAAACGACGAAATGTTTTTTATTCTTTTTTATTAATATTCCCTTATTTGAACGATTTCCAAATCTAAAAATGCTTGAAAATGTTATTTTAGCAAAACAGCACGTTTTGAGCTTTAATCGGTTTTAACGCGCAAACAGCAAAAAAACGACGAATTTTTTTTTTCGTTTTTATTAATATTCCATTTAACGATTTCAACGATCTAAAATGCTTGAAAATGCTTATTTTAAAAAAACAGCACGTTTTGAGTTTTTTCTGGTTTTAACGCGTAAAACAGCATAAAACGACGAAATTTTTATTATTCGTTTTTATTTTTGCGTCTATTTGAACGATTTCAACGATTAAAATGTTTGAAAATATTTTTTAGAAAAACAGCACGTTTTGAGTTTAATCTGCTTTTTAACGCAAACAGCATGAAAACGACGAATTTTTATTTTTCGTTTTAATATTGTTTATTTGAACGATTTCAACAATCTAAAATGGTTGAAAATGCTTATTTTAGCAAAACAGCACGTTTTGAGCTTTATTCTGCGTTTTAACGTAAAAACAGCAAAAAAAACGACAAAATTTTTTATTATTGTTTTTATTAATATTGCGTCTATTTGAACGATTTCAACGATCTAAAATGCTTGAAAATGTTATTTTAGCAAAACAGCAGTTTGAGTTTAATCTGCTTTTTAACGCGTAAAACGCAAAAAAACGACAAAATTATTATTATTTGTTTTATTAATATTGCTTCTATTTAAACGATTTCAACGATCTAAAATGCTTAAAATGCTTTTTTTAGCAAAACAGCACTTTTTGAGCTTTAACGGTTTAACGCAAAAACAGCATAAAAACGACGAATTTTTATTATTCGTTTTTATTAATATTCTTCTATTTGAACGGTTTCAACGATCTAAAATGTTTTGAAAATGCTTATTTTAGCAAAACAGCACGTTTTGAGCTTTATTCTGCGTTTTAACGCGAAAAACAGCATAAAACGACGAAATTTTTATTATTCGTTTTTATTAATATTGCGTCTATTTGAACGATTTCAACGATCAAAAAATGCTTGAAAATGCTTATTTTAGCAAAACAGCACGTTTTGAGCTTTAATCTGCGTTTTAACGCGCAAAACAGCTTTAAAAATGATGAATTTTTTATTATTCTTTTTTAGTAATATTGCTTTATTTAAACGATTTCAACGATCTAAAATGCTTGAAAATGCTTATTTTAGCAAAACAGCCCGTTTTGAGTTTTTAATCTGCGTTTTAACGCGTAAAAAACATAAAAACAACGAATTTTTTATTATTCGTTTTTATTAATATTGCTTCTATTTGAACGATTTCAACGATCTAAAATGCTTGAAAATGCTTATTTTAGCAAAACAGCACGTTTTGGGCTTTATTCTGCGTTTTAACGCGTAAAACAGCAAAAAAACGACGAAATTTTTATTATTCGTTTTATTAACATTGCGTCCATTTGAACGATTTCAACGATCTAAAATGCTTGAAAATGCTTATTTTAGCAAAACAGCACGTTTTGAGTTTTTAATCTGCGTTTTGCGTAAAACAGCATAAAAAAAAAAAGGTTTTTTAAAAATTTTTAAATTTTTTTTAAAAGTTTTAAAAAAAAAAAAGGGGCTTTTTTTGGAAAAGGCCGTTTTTTAAAAAAAAAAAAAGGTTTTAAAAAAAGGGGTTTTTTTTTTTTTAAAATTTTAAAGGGTTTTTAAAAAAATTTTGGAAAAAATTTTTTAAAAAAAAAAAAAAAAAATTTTTTTTTAAATTTTTAAAAAAAAAAAAAGGTTTTTTTTTAAATTTTTTTTTTTTTTTTTTTGGGAAAAACCTTTTAAATTTTTTTTTTGGGAAAAAAAAAAAAATTTTTTTTTTTTTTTAAAAAAAAAAAATTTTTTTTTTTTTAAAAAACAGCTTTTTTTAAAAAACGACCGAAAAATTTTTTTTTTCCCCCTTTTGTTTTTTTTTTAAAAAAAAAAAATTGCCTTTTTTAAAATTTGAAAACGATTTCAACGATCAAAAAATGCTTGAAAATGCTTATTTTAGCAAAACAGCCGTTTTGAGTTTTTAATCTGCTTTTTAACGCGAAAAAACAGCATAAAACAACGAATTTTTTATTATTCGTTTTTATTAATATTGCTTCTATTTAACGATTTCAACGATCTAAAATGCTTAAAAATTTTTTTTAGCAAAACAGCACGTTTTGGGTTTTATTTCGCGTTTTAACGCGAAACAGCAAAAAAAAGAAAATTTTTTTATTATTCGTTTTATTAAATTGCCCCATTTAACGATTTCAACGATCTAAAATGCTTGTTTTTTTTAGCAAAACAGCCGTTTTACTTTAATCTGCTTTTTAACGCGTAAAAAGCAAAAAAAAACACAAAATTTTTTTTATTATTCTTTTTTTATTATATTGTTTATTTGAACGATTTCAACGATCTAAAATGCTTGAAAAGGGCTTTTTTTAGCAAAACAGCACGTTTTGGTTTAAATCTGCTTTTTAACGCGTAAACCGCAAAAAAAACGACGAATTTTTATTATTCGTTTTTTTAATTGCGTCTATTTGAACGATTTCAACGATCTAAAATGCTGAAAATGTTATTTTAGCAAACAGCATTTTTGAGTTTTACCCTTTTTTAACGCGAAAAACAGCATAAAAAACGACGAAATTTTATTATTTTTTTTTATTAATTTTGGTCTATTTGAACGATTCAACGATCTAAAAGGGAAAATGCTTATTTTAAAAACAGCATTTTGAGTTTAATCTGCGTTTTAACGCAAACAGCATAAAACGACAAATTTTTTATTATTCGTTTTTTAAATATTTCTATTTGAACGATTTCAACGATCTAAAATCCCAAAAAGCTTATTTTAGCAAAACAGCACGTTTTGAGCACCGTTTTTCCCAAAACAGCATAAAACGACGAAATTTTTTATTATTCTTTTTTTATTAATATTGCGTCTATTTGAACGATTTCAACGATCTAAAATACTTGAAAATGCTTTTTTTTGGCATAACAGCACGTTTTGAGCTTTAATCGGCGTTTTAACGCGAAAAAACAGCATAAAACGACGAATTTTTTATTATTCGTTTTTTTTAAATTGGGTTTATTTAAAACCATTTCAACGATCTAAAATGCTTGAAAATGTTTTATTTTAGCAAAACAGCAGGGTTTTGAGTTTTTAATTGCTTTTTAAACCCGGAAAAACAGCAAAAAAAACGACAAATTTTTTTACTATTCGTTTTTTTTAAATTTTGGGCGCCTTTTTGGGAAGGGATTTCAACGAAAAAAATTTGGGCTTAAAAATACTTTTTTTTAGAAAAAACAGCACGTTTTGAGTTTTAATCTGCGATTTAACGCAAAAAACAGCATAAAAACGACAATTTTTTTATTATTCGTTTTTTTTTTATTGTTTTTTTTTAACGATTTCAACGATCTAAAATCCCTTTTAAAAAATGCTTATTTTAGAAAAAACAGCACTTTTTTGGGGGCCCTGCGTTTTAACGCGAAAAAAAAGCTTTAAAAACGACAAAATTTTTTAATTTATTTTTTTTTCTTTAAATATTGCGTCTATTTAAAAGATTTCAACGATCTAAAAGGGTTTTCAAAATTTTTTTTTTAGAAAAACAGCACTTTTTTGAGCTTTAATTGCGTTTTAACGGGGAAAACAGCATAAAAATGACAAAATTTTTTTATTATTCTTTTTTTTATTAATATTGCGTCTATTTGAACAAACGATCTAAAATGCTTGAAAATGCTTATTTTAGCAAAAAAAGCACGTTTTGAGTTTTTAATCTGCTTTTTAACGGGGAAAAAACAGCAAAAAAAATGACGAAATTTTTATTATTCGTTTTTTAATTATTGCGTCTTTTTGGGAACGATTTAAACGATCTAAAATGCTTGAAAATGTTTTTTTAAAAGGAAAAACACACGTTTTGAGCTTTAATCTGCTTTTTAACGCGAAAAAAAAGCAAAAAAACGAAAAATTTTTTTATTATTCTTTTTTTTATAAATATTGCGTCTATTTGAAGGGATTTCAACGATCTAAAATGCTTGAAAGTTTATTTTTGCAAAAAAAAGCACGTTTTGAGCTTTAATCTGCGTTTTAACGCGAAAAACAGCATAAAACGACAAATTTTTTATTATTCTTTTTTTATTAATATTGCTTCTTTTTTGAACGATTTCAACGATCAAAAAATGCTTGAAAATGCTTATTTTAGCAAAACAGCATCGTTTTGAGTTTAAACCCGCTTTTTTGGGCGTAAAAAAAAAGCAAAAAAACCCAAAATTTTTTATTATTCTTTTTTATTAATATTGGGGTCTTTTTTAAACGATTTCAACGATCAAAAAATGTTTTGAAAATGCTTATTTTAAGCAAAACAGCACGTTTTGAGCTTTAATCTGCGTTTTAACGCGTAAACAGCATAAAACGACGAAATTTTTATTACCTGTTTTTATTAATATTGCGTCTATTTGAACGTATCAAACGATCTAAAATGCTTGAAAAATGCTTTATTTTAGCAAAACATACGTTTTGAGCTTTAATCTGCATTTTAACGCGTAAAAACAGCATAAAAACGATTTAATTTTTTATTATTCGTTTTTATTAATATTGCTTCTATTTGAACGATTTCAACGATCTAAATGTTTGAAAAATGCTTATTTTAGCAAAACCGCACGTTTTGAGCTTTATTCTGCGTTTTAACGCGCAAAACAGCATAAAAACGACGAAATTTATTATTCGTTTTTATTAATATTGCGTCTATTTGAACGTGATTTCAACGATCTGCGCTTCTGAAAATGTTTATTTTAGCAAAACAGCACGTTTTATTTTAATCTGCGGTTTTAACGAAAACAGCATAAAACGACGACCTATTATTATTCGTTTTATTAATATTGCTTCCTATCTGAAACGATTTCAACGTGATCTGGAAATGCTTGAAAACGCTTATTCGCAGCAAAACAGCACGTTTTGAGCTTTATTCTGCGTTTTAACGCGTAAAACAGCACAAAAACGACGAAATTTTTATTATTCGTTTTTATTAATTGTCCATTTCGAACGATTTCCTCAACGATCTAAAATGCTTGAAATGCTTTTATTTTAGCAAAACAGCACGTTTTGAGCTTTAATCTGCGTTTTAACGCGTAAAACAGCATAAAACGACGAATTTTTTATTATTCGTTTTATTAATATTGCTTCTATTTGAAACGATTTCAACGATCTAAAATGTGCTTGAAAATGCTTATTTTAGCAAAAACAGTTAATGTTTTGTTTCTTTAATCTGCGTTTTAACGCGTAAAAACAGCACAAAAACACGAAAATTTTTATTATTCGTTTTTATTAATATTGCGTCCATTTGAACGATTTCAACGATCTAAAATGTTTCTGAAAATGCTTATTTTAGCAAAACAGCACGTTTTTGAGCTTTTAATCTGCGTTTCAACGCGTAAAACAGCATAAAAACGACGAATTTTGTATTATTCGTTTTTATTAATATTGCTTCTATTGAGCGATTTCAACGATCTAAAATGCTTGAAAATGCTTATTTTAGCAAAACAGCACGTTTTGAGTTTTAATCTGCGTTTTAACGCGTAAAACAGCATAAAACGACGAATTTTCTACTATTCGTTTTTATTAATATTGCGTCTATTTGAACGATTTCAACGATCTAAAATGCTTGAAAAATGCTTTTATTTTAGCAAAACAGCACGTTTTGAGCTTTAATCTGCGTTTTAACGCGTAAAACAGCATAAAACAATGAATTTTTATTATTCGTTTTTATTAGTATTGCTTTATTTGAACGATTTCCCAACGATCTAAAATGCTTTGAAAATGCTGCATTTTAGCAAAACAGCACGTTTTGAGCTTTGCCTCAGTGTTTAACGCGTAAAATAGCATAAAAACGACGAAATTTTATTATTCGTTTTTATAAATATTGCGTCTATTTGAACGATTTCAACGATCTAAAATGCTTGAAAATGTTTATTTAGCAAAAACAGCACGTTTTGAGCTTTAATCTGCGTTTTATCGCGAAAAAACAGCAAAAAAACGACGAATTTTTATTATTCGTTTTTTTTAATAGTTCTATTCGAACGATTTCAACGATCTAAAATGCTTTTTTGAAAAAACAGCCGTTTTGAGTTTTTCTGCGTTTTAACGCGTAAAAAAAAGCAAAAACGACAAAATTTTTATTATTCGTTTTTATTAATATTGCGTCTATTTGAACGTTTTCAACGATTAAAATGCTTTCTTATTTTAGAAAACATCACGTTTTTGAGTTTTAATCGGGGTTTTAACGCGAAAAAAACACATAAAAACGACAAATTTTTATTATTCGTTTTTTTAATTTGCGCATTTAACGATTTAACGATCTAAAATGCTTAAAAAGCTTTAAGCAAAAAGATTTTGGGTTTAAACCTTTTTAAAGCGTAAAACAAAAAACGACAAATTTTTTTATTATTCGTTTTTTTTAAATTTGCTTCTATTTAACGATTTAACGATCTAAATGCTTGAAAATGCTTTTTTGAAAAAACTTTTTTGAGCTTTTAATCGCAACGCAAAACAGCATAAAACGACAAATTTTTTTATTATTCGTTTTATTAATATTGTTCATTTGGGATTTCAACGATCAAAAATGTTAAAAAATGTTATTTTAGCAAAACAGCACGTTTTATTTTATCTGCGTTTTAACGCGAAAAAACAGCAAAAACACGAAATTTTAATTATTCGTTTTTATTAATATTTGCGTCTATTTAAACGATTTAAACGTTTTGTTTAAAAAAATGCTTTTTTAAACAAAACAGCACGTTTTATTTTAAACTGCTTTAAGGGAAAAACAGCATAAAAACGACGAATTTTTTTTATTCGTTTTTATTAATATTGTTCATTTGAACGATTTCAACGATCTGAAATGCTTGAAAATGCTTATTTTAGCAAAACCGTTTTGAGTTTTTTTCGCGTTTTTAACGCGTAAAACGCATAAAACGACGAAATTTTTTTTATTCGTTTTATTAAAGGCCTTTTGAACGATTTCAACGATCTAAAATGCTTAAAAAAAAGCTTATTTTAGCAAAACAGCACGTTTTGAGTTTTAATCTGCGTTTTAACGCGTAAAACCAAAAACGGAAATTTTATTATTCGTTTTTTTTTAATTTGTTTTTTTTGAACGATTTCAACGTCAAAAAGCAAAAACTTTTTTAGAAAAACAGCCGTCTTGAGCAATCTGCTTTTTAACGCGAAAAACAGCAAAAAAACGACAAAATTTTTTTATTATTCGTTTTTATTAATATTGCGTCCATTTGAACGATTTAAACGATAAAAAATGCGAAAATTTTATTTTAGAAAAAACAGCACTTTTTATTTTAATCTGCGTTTTTAAGGGGAAAAACAGCATAAAACGACGAATTTTAAATTTATTGTTTTTTTAATATTGCTTCTAGAACGATTTCAACGATCTAAAATGCTTTGCTTATTTTCCCAAAAAACAGCACGTTTTTGGTTTTTTTCTGCTTTTTAACGCGTCGCTAAAAACGAGAATTTTTATTATTCGTTTTTATTAATATTGCGTCAGAACGATTTCAACGATCTAAAATGCTTGAAAATGTTATTTTAGCAAAACGCACTTTTTTGAGTTTTAATTGCGTTTTAACGCGTAAAACACAAAAAATTAAAAATTTTATTATTCGTTTTTATTAATATTGCGTCTATTTGAACGATTTCAACGATCTAAAATGCTTGAAAATGCTTATTTTAGCAAAACAGCACGTTTTGAGCTTTAATCTGCGTTTTAACGCGTAAAACAAGCATAAAAACGACGAATTTTTATTATTCGTTTTTATTAATATTGCTTCTATTTGAACGATTTCAACGATCTGAAATGCTTGAAAATGCTTATTTTAGCAAAACAGCACGTTTTGAGCTTTATTCGCGTTTTAACGCGTAAAACAGCATAAAAACGACGAAATTTTTATTATTCGTTTTTATTAATATTGCGTCCATTTGAACGATTTCAACGATCTAAAATGCTTGAAAATGCTTATTTTAGCAAAACAGCACGTTTTGAGCTTTCAATCTGCGTTTTAACGCGTAAAACACATAAAACGACGAATTTTTTATTATTCGTTTTTATTAATATTGCTTCTATTTGAACGATTTCAACGATCTAAAATGCTTGAAAATGCTTATTTTAGCAAAACAGCACGTCTTGAGCTTTAATCTGCGTTTTAGCGCGTAAAACAACATAAAACGACGAAATTTTATTATTCGTTTTTATTAATATTGCGTCCGGTACAGACGATTTCAACGATCTAAAATGCTTGAAAATGCTTATTTTAGCAAAACAACACGTTTTGACTTTAATCTGCGTTTTAACGCGTAAAACAGCGTAAAACGACATTTTTTTGTTATTTGTTTTATTAATATTGGCTATTGAACGTTTT
This sequence comes from Dalotia coriaria, assembly GCF_025399875.1. Taxonomy (NCBI): domain Eukaryota; kingdom Metazoa; phylum Arthropoda; class Insecta; order Coleoptera; family Staphylinidae; genus Dalotia; species Dalotia coriaria. Next base: position 4,804 of record NW_027046361.1, on the reverse strand, counting down.
AACGATCTAAAATGCTTGAAAATGCTTATTTTAGCAGCAAAACAGCGCGTTTGAAGGCTAATCTGCGTTTAACGCGTAAAACAACATAAAACGTGTTTTCTATTTGAACATTAATATTGCGTCTATTGAACGATTTCAACGATCTAAAATGCTTAGAAAATGCTTATTTAGCAGGCAGCACGTTTGAGCTTTAATCTGCGTTTGGCGTAGGCAGCAAAAGCGACAGGTACTGTTATTTCGTTTTTGTATTGTTTACTTTTATTTGAACAGTTTCAACGATCTAAAATGCTTGAAAATGCTTATTTAGCAAAACAGCGCGTTTTGAGCTTTATTCGTTTTGCGCAATACAAACAATATAAAGGCGGTGAATTTTTATTATTCGTTTTATAAGTATTGCGTCTGTGGTTTCAACGTCTAAAATGCTTGAAGAATGCGCTTATTTTAGCAAAACAGCGCGATTTTGAGCTTTAATCTGCGTTTTTACGCGTAAAACAGCATAAAACGACAGATTTTTTGTTATTCGTTGCAGTAATATTGCTTCTATTTGAACAGTTTCAACGACCTAAAATGCTTGAAAATACTTGATTTTAGCAAAACAGCGATTTTGAGCTTTAATCTACGTTTAACACGTTAAACAACATAAAACGACAATTTTTATTATTCGTTTTTATTAATGTGCTGAACGATTTCAACGATCTAAATGCTTGAAAATGCTTGTTTGGCAAAACGGCGTTTTGAGCTTTATTCGCCGTTTTAACGCGTAAAGAACAAAACGACGAAATTTTATTATTCGTTTTATTAATGTACGTCTATTTGAACGATTTCAAGCGATCTAAAATGCTTGATAGTATGTAAAACAGCACGTTTGAGCTTTTAATCTGCCGTTTAACGCGTAAAACAACATAAAACCGAGCGAATTTTTATTATTGGTTTTGGTAAACATTTGAACAGTTTTGGCGGTCAGTGGCGGCAGGCAATCTGCGTTTTAACGCGTTAAACAGCATAAAACGACAGATTTTATTGTTCGAACATGTTACTTCTATTACGGTTTAAACGATCGTCGCGAAAATGCTTGTTTGTAAGTGGCGTTTGAGCTTTAATCTGCGTTTAACGCGTAGAGCAACATAAAACGGCAGAATTTTTATTATTCGTTTTATTAATGTGCGCATCTGTTGGATTTCAACGATCTAAAATGCTTGAAAATGCTTATTTTAGCAAAACAGCGCGTTTTGAGCTTTGTAATCTGCATTTTAACGCGTAAAACAGCGCCACAAAACGACAGATTTTTATTATTCGTTTTTAGTAATGTGCTTCTATTTAGACAGTTCAACGATCTAAAATGCTTGAAATGCTTATTTTAGCAAAACAGCACGTTTGGGTTTATTCTGCGCATTTTAACGCGTAAAACAGCGCCACAAAACGGCAGAAATTTTTATTATTCGTTTTATTAATATTGCTTCTATTTGAACGATTTCAACGATCTGAAATGCTTGAAAATGCATATTTAGCAAAACAACGTTTTGGGCTTTATTCTGCGTTTTTAACGCGTAAAACCTTATAAAACGACAGGGGAATTTTTATTATTCGTTTTTTATTAATGTGCGTCCATTTGAACGATTTCAACGATCTAAAATGCTTGAAAATGCTTATTTAGCAAAACAGCACGTTTGAGCTTTAAATCGCGTTTTAGCGCGTAAAACATATAAATGGCAATTTTTTATTATTCGTTTTTATTAATATTGCTTCTATTTAAACGGTTTTAGCGTGCGGTAGCGTTTAACAAAACAGCGCGTTTTGACTTTGAATCGTTTTAACGCGTAAAACGGCATGAAACGACAGAAATTTTTATTATTCGTTTTTGTTCGCGTACTTCTATTTGAACAATTTCAACGATCAAAATACTTGAAAATGCTTATTTTAGCAAAACAGTACGTTTTGAGCTTTTAATCACCAGCACGTTTAACGCGTAAAACAGCATAAAACGACAATTTTTATTATTCGTTTTGTATGTATTTGAAATTATTTAGACGTTTAAGCGATTAAAATGCTTGAAAATACTTATTTTAGCAAACATCACGTTTTGACATTGTGATTTTAACGCGTAAAACTAACATAAAACGACAGAAATTTTATTATTCGTTTTATTAATATTGCATTTATTTGAACGATTTCAACGATCTAAAATGCTTGAGAAAAATGCTTATTTTAGCAAAACAGTACGTTTTGAGCTTTAATCTGCGTTTTAACGCGTGAACAGCATAAAACGACGAATTTTTATTCGTTTTTTTATTAATATTGCGTCTATTTGAACGATTTCAACGGAATACAAAATGCTTGAAAATATACTTATTTTAGCAAAACATGCGTTTGTGGGCGATGGCGTTTGGCGTAAAAACGGCGCTAAAAACGACGAAATATTTATTATTCGTTTTTATTAATAATGCGTCTATTTGAACGATTTCAACGATCTAAAATATAGCGAAAATGCTTGACGCAGCAAAACAGCGTTTTGAAGAGCTTTAATCTGCGTTTAACGCGTAAAACAACGCAAAACGACGAATTTTTACTATTCGTTTTTATTAATGTGCGTCTATTTGTGAACGGTTGAACGATAAAATGCTTGAAATGCTTATTTTAGCAAAACAGCGCGTTTGAGCTTTTAATCTGCGTTTTAGCGTAAACAACATAAAACGACGGAATTTTTATTATTCGTTTTATTATTATTTAGCTTCTATTTAGCAGACGATTTCAACGATCGTGTACGCTGTGCAGCAAAAACGGCGTTTCTGCGTTTTAACGCGTAAAACAGCATAAAACGACGAAATTTTATTATTCGTTTTATTAATGTGCGTCTATTTGAACGGTTTCAAACGATCTAAAATGCTTGAAAATGCTTATTTTGGCAAAACAGCACGTTTGAGCTTTAATCTGCGTTTAACGTAAAACAGCAAAATTACAGGGGAATTTTTATTTGAACTTTATTAATATTGCGTCTATTTGAACGATTTCAGCGGTCAAATGGCGAAAATGGCATTTTAGCAAAACAGCACGTTTTGAGCTTTAATCACGTTTAACGCGTAAAACAGCATAAAACGACAGATTTACACAGTATTCGTTTTTATTAATATTGCTTCTATTTGAACGATTTCAGCAATCTAAAATGCCAGAAAATGCTTATTTTAACAAAACAGCACGTTTGAGCTTTACATTCTGCGATTTTAACGCGTAAACAACATAAAAACGGCAAGAAATTTTATTATTCGTTTTTTTAGTAATATTAACGTCTATTTGAACATTTCAACGATCTAAAATGCTTGAAAATGCTTATTTTAAGCAAAACAGCGCGTTTGAGGCACAATCTGCGTTTTAACGCGTAAAACAGCATATAAAACGACAGATTTTTATTATTCGTTTTATTAATGTACTTCTATTTGAACGATTTCAACGATCTAAAATGCTTATTTTAGCAAAACAGCACGTTTTGAGCTTTTATTCACCGTTTTAACGCGTAAAACAGCAGCATAAAAACGACGAAGATTTTTATTATTCGTTTTTATTAATATTGCGCGTCCCGGTACGGTTTCGGCGATCTAAAATGCTTGAAAATAACTGACGCAGCAAAACAGCGCGTTTGAGCTTTAATCTGCGTTTTAACGCGTAAAACAACATAAAATGGCCGATTTTTTATTATTCGTTTTTGTTATGTACTTCTATTTAAGCAATTTCAACGATCTAAAATGCTTGAAAATACTTATTTTAACAAAACAGCGCGTTTGAGCTTTAATCTGCGTTTTAACGCGTAAAACAACATAAAACAATGAAATTTTATTATTCGTTTTTATTCATATGCTTCTATTTGAACAGTTCAACGATCTAAATGCTTGGTATTATTTTATAAAACAATTTACGTTTTAGGCTGATAAGTTTTAACGCAGTAAAACAACTAAAACGACAAATTTTATTATTCGTTTTTATTATGTACGATATTTGAACGATTTCCAGCAGTCAAATGCTTGAAAATGCTTATTTAGCAAAACAGCACGTTTGAACTTTATTGTTTAGCGAAAACGCATAAAAAGAAATTTTTATTATTCGTTTTTAAAATATTGCGTATTTGAACGATTTCACGATCTAAAGTCAAATGCTTATTTTAGCAAAACAGACTTTGCTTTATTTTAGCAAAACGACTTATTAAACGCGTTTTACGTTATTATTGAAATTTTATTATTTTTTGAAGTTTCAATTAAATTTCAGCGATCTATTTGCAAAAGCTTTTGAGCTTTAATCGCGTTTGGCTTATCCTTAACGCGTAAAAAGCATAAAACGACGAATTTTTATTATTCGTTTTTTTTATTTGCGATCATTTGAACGTTTCAGTCAAAATGCTTGAAAATATTTATTTTAGCAAAACAGCACTTTGAGCTTTAATGCGTTTTAGCGTAAAACACATAAAACGCGAATTTTTTTATTCTTTTTATTTATTGTCTATTTGAAGCGATTTCAACGATCTAAATCTGAAAATGCTTATTTTGCAAAACAGCTTTGAGCTTAATGCGTTAAGCGTTAAGCTAAAAGCAAATTAAATTCGGGATTTTTATTAATGCTTTTTTGGGGTTTAACGCAAAAAAACAAAGAATTATTTTAAAACTTTTTAGTTATATTCCCGCTTTTAACGGTAAAACGATAAAAGCGAAATGTTATTTTGAAAACAGTTTGGCTTGCGTTTAACGCTAAACAAAATCGAATTTTTTTTTTTTGGAAGCGTTATTTAACGATTTAACGCTAAAAGCGAAATTTTTTTTTG
>NW_027046360.1:0-26649 GCF_025399875.1 Dalotia coriaria | reverse complement strand
AGATCGTTGAAACCCCGTTCAAAAGGGGCGAAATATTAAAAAACGAATAAAAAAAATTTCCCCGTTTTATGCTGTTTTGCAAAACGCAGTTTAAAAAATAAAACGGCTTTTTTTGCTAAAATAAGCATTTTCAAGCATTTTAGATCTTGAAATCGTTCAAATAGCCCAATTTTTAAAAAACAAAAAAAAAAAAATTCGTCGTTTTTATTTTTTTTCGCTTTAAAAACGCAGTTAAAACTCAAAACTGCTGTTTTGCTAAAATAATCATTTTCAAGCATTTTAGATCGTTGAAATCGTTCAAATAGACGCAATTTTTAAAAAAAGAAAAATAAAAATTTCGTCGTTTTTTGCTTTTTTTACGCGTTCGCGAAAAAAGCTAAAAACTGCTGTTTTGCTAAAATTATCTTTTTCAAGCTTTTTTTAGATCGTTGAAATCGTTCAAATAGACGCAATATTAATAAAAAGAATAAAAAAAAAATTTCATCGTTTTATGCTGTTTTACGGTTAAAACGCAGATTAAAGCCAAAAACGTTCTAAAAAAGCATTTTCAAGCATTTTTAGATCGTTAAATCGTTCAAATAGACGCAGTATTAATAAAAAAAAAATAAAAATTCGTCGTTTTATGCTGTTTTACGCGTTAAACGCAGATTAAAACTCAAAACGCTTTGCTAAAATATTTGAAAAATTTTTCAAGCATTTTAATCGTTAAATCTTCAAATAGACGCAATATAATAAAAAAAATAATAAAAAATTTCGTCGTTTTTATGCTGTTTTACGCGTTAAAACGCAGATTAAAAGCTCAAAACGTGTGTTTTGCTAAAATAACATTTTCAAGTTAGATCGTTGAAATCGTTCAAATAGACGCAATGTTAATAAAAACGAATAATAAAAAATTTCGTCGTTTTATGCTGTTTTACGCGTTAAAACGCAGATTAAAACCCAAAACGGCTGTTTTGCTAACATTTTAAAATTTTAGATCGTTGAAATCGTTCAAATAAAAGAATATTAATAAAACGAATAATAAAAATTCGTCGTTTTTATGCTGTTTTACGCGTTAAAACGCAGATTAAAACTCAAAACGTGCTGTTTTGCTAAAATAATCATATTTCAAGATTTTGACTGTTGAAATCGTTCAAATAGCGCAATATTAATAAAAACAAATAATAAAAAATTCGTCGTTTTATGCTGTTTTACGCGTTAAAACGCAAACTCAAACGTGCTGTTTTGTGCTAAAATAATCATTTAAGCATTTAGATTTTGAAATCGTTAAATAGACGCAATATTAATAAAAAAGAATAATAAAAATTCGTCGTTTTTTATGCTGTTTTACGCGTTAAAACGCAGATTAAAAGCTCAAAAGTGCTGTTTTGCTAAAATAGCATTTTAAGCATTTGTTAGATCGTTGAAACCATGTTCAAATAGACGCAATATTAATAAAAACGATAATAAAAATTTCACGTTTTATGCTGTTTACGCTAAAACGCGTTACACCAAAACGTGCTGTTTTGCTAAAATAAGCATTTTCAAGCATTTTAGATCGTTGAAATCGTTCAAATAGACGCAGTATTAATAAAAACAAATAATAAAAATTCGTCGTTTTATGCTGTTTTACGCGTTAAAACGCAGATTAAAGCTCAAAACGTGCTGTTTTGCTAAAATAATCATTTTCAAGCATTTTAGATCGTTGAAATCGTTCAAATAGACGCAATATTAATAAAAACGAATAATAAAAATTTCGTCGTTTTTATGCTGTTTTACGCATTAAAACGCAGATTAAAGCTCAAAACGTGCTGTTTTGCTAAAATAAGCATTTTCAAGCATTTTAGATCGTTGAAATCGTTCAAATAGACGCAATGTTAATAAAAACGAATAATAAAAATTTCGTCTTTTTTTATGCTGTTTTACGCGTTAAAACGCAGATTAAAGCTCAAAACGTGCTGTTTTGCTAAAATAAGCATTTTCAAGCATTTTAGATCGTTGAAATCGTTCAAATAGAAGAAATATTAATAAAAATCGAATAATAAAAAATTCGTCTTTTTTATGCTGTTTTACGCGTTAAAACGCAGATTAAAAGCTCAAAACGTGCTGTTTTGCTAAAATAATCATTTTCAAGCATTTTAGATCGTTGAAATCGTTCAAATAGACGCAATATTAATAAAAACGAATAATAAAAATTTCGTCGTTTTTATGCTGTTTACGCGTTAAAACGCAGATTAAAGCTCAAAACGTGCTGTTTTGCTAAAATAAGCATTTTCAAGCATTTTAGATCGTTGAAATCGTTCAAATAGAAGCAATATTAATAAAAACGAATAATAAAAATTCGTCGTTTTATGCTGTTTACGCGTTAAAACGCAGATTAAAGCTCAAAACGTGCTGTTTTGCTAAAATAATCATTTTCAAGCATTTAGATCGTTGAAATCGTTCAAATAGACGCAATATTAATAAAACGAATAATAAAAATTTCGTCGTTTTTATGCTTGTTTTACGCGTTAAAACGCAGATTAAAGCTCAAAACGTGCTGTTTTGCTAAAATAATCATTTTCAAGCATTTTAGATCACGTTGAAATCGTTCAAATAGACCGCAATAGTAATAAAAACGAATAATAAAAAATTTCGTCGTTTTTATGCTTTTTTACGCGTTAAAACGCAGATTAAAGCTCAAAACGTGCTGTTTTGCTAAAATAAGCATTTTCAAGCATTTTTAGATCGTTGAAATCGTTCAAATAGACGCAATATTAATAAAAACGAATAATAAAAATTCATTAGTTTTTTATGCTGTTTACACTTAAGAGCCGCAGATTAAAGCTCAAAACGTGCTGTTTTGCTCAAATAGTATTTTCAAGCATTTTAGATCGTTGAAATCGTTCAAATAGACGCAATATTAATAAAAAGCAAATAATAAAATTTCGTCGTTTTTATGCTGTTTATAGGTACATAACGCAGATTAAAGCTCAAACGTGCTGTTTTGCTAAAATAAGCATTTTCAAGCATTTTAGATCGTTAGAAATCGTTCAAATAGAAGAAATATTAATAAAACGAATAATCAAAATTCGTCGTTTTTATGCTGTTTTACCACGCGTTAAAACGCAGATTAAAACTCAAAACGATGCTGTTTTGCTAAAATAATCATATTCAAGCATTTTTAGATCGTTGGGAAATCGTTTCAAATAGACGCAATATTAATAAAAACGAATAATAAAAATTTCGTCGTTTTATGCTGTTTTTACGGATTAAAACGCAGATTAAAGCTCAAAACGTGCTGTTTTGCTAAAATAATCATTTTCAAGCATTTTAGATCGTTTGAAATCGTTCAAATAGACGCAATATTAATAAAAACGAATAATAAAATTTCGTCACATGCTGTTTTATGCGTTAAAACGCAGATTAAAGCTCCAAAACGTGCTGTTTTTGCTAAAATAATAAGCATTTTGTGTTTTGAATCGTTGAAATCGTTCAAGTAGAAATATTAATAAAACGAATAATAAAAAATTCGTCGTTTTTTATGCTGTTTTACGCGTTAAAACATAGTTAAAGCTCAAAACGTGCTGTTTTGCTAAAATAATCATATTCAAGCATTTTAGATCGTTGAAATTGTTCAAATAGACACAATATTAATAAAACCGAATAATAAAAATTTCGTCGTTTTATGCTGTTCTACGCGTTAAACGCAGTTAAAGCTCAAAACGTGCTGTTTTGCTAAAATAATCATTTTCAAGCACTTTAGATCGTTGAAGGAAATCGTTCAAAGAGACGCAATATTAATAAAAACGAATAATAAAAATATCGTCGTTTTTATGCTGTTTTCACGCGTTAAAAACGCAGATTAAAAGCTCAAAACGTGCTGTTATGCTAAAATAAGCATTTTCAAGCATTTTTAGATCGTTGAAATCCTTCAAAATAGACGGAATATTAATAAAAACGAATAATAAAATTTCGTCGTTTTATGCTGTTTACGCGCGTTAATACGCAGATTAAAGCTCAAAACGTGCTGTTTTGCTAAAATAAGCATTTTCAAGCATTTTAGATCGTTGAAATCGTTCAAACCGGTAATAAAAACGAATAATAAAAATTAAAATGCGTTTTATGCTGTTTTGCAGGTTAAACGCATATTAAAGCTCAAAACGATGCTGTTTTGCTGAAATAATCATTTTTCAAGCATTTTGATCGTTTGAAATCGTTCAAATAGACGCAATATTAATAGAAAACGAATAATAAAATTTCGTCGTTTTTATGCTGTTTTACGCGTTAAAGAAGAAACGCAGATTAAAAAGGCTCAAAACGTGCTGTTTTGCTTCAGAAATAAGCATTTTTCAAACATTTTGATCGTTGAAATCCCGTTCAAATAGACGCAAAATAGTAATAAAAACAGATAATAAAATTCGTCGTTTTATGCTGTTTACGCGATTAAACAGATTAAAGCTCAAAACGTGCTATTTGCTAAAATAATCATTTTCAAGCATTTTAGATCGTTGAAATTCAAATAGACGCAATATTAATAAAAACGAAAATAAAAATTTCGTCGTTTTTATGCTGTTTTCCCCACGCGTTAAAAACGCAGATTAAAAGCTCAAAACGATGCTGTTTTGCTGAAATAATCATTTTCAAGCTTTACTTTAGATCGTTGAAATCGTTTCAAATAGACGCAATATTAATAAAAACAGATAATAAAATTTTCGTCGCTTTTTATGCTGTTTTACGCGTTAAAACGCAGATTAAAGCTCAAAACGTGCTGTTTGCTAAAATAAGCATTTTTCAAGCATTTTAGATCGTTGAAATCGTTCAAATAGAAGTAATAACCAGCAAAAACGAAAGATAATAAAAAATTCTGCGTCGTTTTATGCTGTTTTTACGTTAAAACACGTTAAAGCTCAAAACGTGCTGTTTGCTAAAATAATCATTTTCAGCATTTTAGATCGTTGAAATCGTTCAAAATAGGCGCAATATTAATAAAACGAATAATAAAAATTTCGTCGTTTTTATGCTGTTTTACGCGTTAAAACGCAGATTAAAGCTCAAAACGATGCTGTTTTGCTAAAATAAACATTTTTCAAGCATTTTAGATCGTTGAAATCGTTCAAATAGAAACGTATTAATAAAAACGAATAATAAAAATTCGTCGTTTTTATGCTGTTTACGCGTAAAACGCAGATTAAAGCTCAAAACGTGCTGTTTTTAGCACAAAATAATCATTTTAAGCATTATAGATCGTTGAAATCGTTTCAAATAGACGCAATATTAATAAAACGAATAATAAAAATTTCGTCGTGTTTATGCTGTTTTACGCTTTAAAACGCAGATTAAAGCTCAAAACGTGCTGTTTTGCTAAAATAAGCATTTTTCAAGCATTTTAGATCGTTGAAATCGTTCAAATATAGGCGCAATATTAATAAAAACGAATAATAAAAAAATCGTCGTTTTTATGCTGTTTTACGCGTTAAAACGCAGATTAAAACTCAAAATGAGCTGTTTTGCTAAAATAAGCATTTTCAAGCATTTTAGATCACGTCCGTTGGAAATAGAAGAAATATTAATAAAAACGAATAATAAAATTCACGTCACGTTTTTATGCTGTTTACGCGTTAAAGGCGCAGATTAAAGCTCAAAACGTGCTGTTTTGCTACAAAATAATCATTTTCAAGCATTTGAGATCGTTGAAATCACGTTCAAAATAGACGCAATATTAATAAAAACAGATAAAAAAAATTTCGTCGTTTTTATGCTGTTTTACGCGTTAAAACGCAATTTAAAGCTCAAAACGTGCTGTTTTAGCACAAAATAAAAGCATTTTTCAAGCATTTTAAGATCGTTTGAAATCGTTCCGGAAATAGAAGCAATATTAATAAAAACAGATAATAAAAATTTCCGTCGTTTTTATGCTGTTTTACGCGTTAAAACGCAGATTAAAACTCAAAACGTGCTGTTTTGCTAAAAATAAGCATTTTCAAGCATTTTTGATCGTTGAAATCGTTCAAATAGACGCAATATTAATAAAAACGAATAATAAAAAAAATTACGTCGTTTTATGCGCATTTTACGCGTTAAAACGCAGATTAAAACTCAAAACGTGCTATTTTGCTAAAATAATCATTTCAAGCATTTTTAAAAGGAAAAAAACCGCAAAAAAAAAAACCCCCCTTTTTTTTTTTTTTTTTTTTTAAAAAAAAAACCCCAAAAGACGCAAAAAAAAAAAAAAAAAAAATTTTTTTTTGGTTTTTTTTTTTGGGAAAGTTTTAAAAAGGGGTTTTGCAAAAAAATTTTTTTTTAAAAATTTTTTTTTTTTCCCCAAAAAGGGAAAAAATTAAAAAAAAAAAAAAAAAAATTTTTTTTCCTTTTTGGGGAAAAAAATTAAAAAAAAGGGTTTTTTTTTTAAAAAAAAATTTTTAAATTTTTAAAAAAAAAAGGGAAATTTTAAAAAAAAAAAAAATTTTTTTTAAAAATTTTTTTTTGGGGGGTTTTGGAAAAAAATTTTTTTTCTTTTTTTTGGGGGTTTTTTTTTAAAAAAAAAAAATTTTTTAAAAAAAAAAAAAAAAAAAAAAATTTTTTTTTTAAAAAATTTTGGAAAAAAAATTTTTTAAAAAAACTTTTTTTTAAAAAAAATTTTTTTTCCCAAAAAATTTAAATTTTCCAAATAAAAAAATTTTTTTTTTTTAAAAAAATTTTTTTTTTTTAAAAAAATTTTTTAAAAAAAAAATTTTTTTTAAAAAAAAATTTTTTTTTGGTTTAAAAAAATAAAAAAATTTTTTAAAAAAAAAAAACCTTTTTCCCCTTTTTAAAAAAAATTTTTAAAATTTTTTTTTTTTAAAAAAAAAAAATTTTTTAAAAAAAAATTTCCCCTTTTTTTTTTAAAAAAAAAAAATTTTTTCCCTTTTTGCTGTTTTTTTAAAAAAAATTTTAAAAGGGGTTTTTCAAAAATTTTTTTTTTTTAAAAAAAAAATTTTTTTTTTCCCCTTTTTTTAAAAAAAAAAATTTTTTCCCAAAAAAATTTTTTCCCAAAAAAAAAAAAAAAAAAAGGGTTTTTAAAAAAATTTTTAAAAAAAAAAAAAATTTTCGAAAAAAAAATTTTTTAAAAAAAAAATTTTTCCTTTTTTTTTTTTTTAAAAAAACCAAAAAATTTAAAACGTTTTTTTAAAAAAATTTTAAAAAAAATTTAAAAATTTTTTTTTTTTAAAAAAAAAAAAAACCCCTTTTTTTAAAAAAAGGCCCAAAAAAAAAACCCCCTTTTTTAAAAAAAAATTTTAAAACTTTAAAAAAAAAAAAACCCAAAAAAAAAACCCCCTTTTTTTTTTAAAAAAAAAAAAATTTAAAACTTTTTGGGGTTTTTAAAAAAATTTTTTAAAAAAAAACCAAAAATTTTTTTTTTTTCCCCCTTTTAAAAAAAAAAAAAAATTTTTTTTTTTTTTTAAAAATTTTAAAAAATTTTTGGGAAAAAAAAATTTTTTAAAAAAAAAAAAAAAAAAAAATTTTTTTTTTTTTTAAAAAAAAAATTAAAAAAAAAACCTTTTTTTTTCCTTTTAAAAATAACATTTTCAAGCATTTTAGATCGTTGAAATCGTTCAAATAGACGCAATATTAATAAAAACGAATAATAAAAATCGTCGTTTTATGCTTTTTTTACGCTTTAAAAAACGCAGATTAAACCCTCAAAACGGCTGTTTTGCTAAAATAAGCATTTTCAAGCATTTTGATCGTTGAAATCGTTCAAATAGAAGAAATATTAATAAAAACGAATAAAAAAAAATCGTCGTTTTATGCTGTTTAGGGTTAAAACGGGTTTAAAAAGCTCAAAACGTTGTTTTGGTAAAAAAATTCATTTTCAAGCATTTTAATCGTTGAAATCGTTCAAATAGACGCAATATTAAAAAAAAACGAATAATAAAAATTTCGTCGTTTTATGCTGTTTTACGCGTTAAAACGCAGATTAAACTAAAAACGTGCTGTTTTGCTAAAATAACATTTTCAAGCATTTTAGATCGTTGAAATCGTTCAAATAAAAGAATATTAATAAAAACGAATAATAAAAATTTTCGTCTTTTTTATGCTGTTTTACGTTAAAACGCAGATTAAAGCTCAAAACGTGCTGTTTTGCTAACTTTCATTTTAAAGGGATTTTAATCGTTGAAATCGTTCAAATAAAAGCTATATTAAAAAAAACGAATAATAAAAATTCGTCTTTTTTATGTTTTTACGCGTTAAAACGCAGTTTTAAGCTCAAAACGTGCTGTTTTGCTAAAATAATCATTTTCAAGCATTTTAGATCGTTGAAATCGTTCAAATAGACGCAATATTAATAAAAAACGAATAATAAAAATTTCGTCTTTTTTATGCTGTTTTAGCGTTAAAACGCAGTTTAAAAAGCTAAAAAACGTGCTGTTTTGCTAAAATAAGCATTTTCAGGATTTTAGATCGTTGAAATCGTTCAAATAGAGCAATATTAATAAAAACAAATAATAAAAAATCGTCGTTTTATGCTGTTTTACGCGTTAAAACGCAGTTTTAAAGCTCAAAACGTGCTGTTTTGCTAAAATAATCATTTTCAAGCATTTTAGATCTTTGGGAAACCGTTCAAATAGACGCAATATTAATAAAAACGAATAATAAAAATTTCGTCGTTTTATGCTGTTTTTACGCCTTAAAACGCAGAGTAAAAGCTCAAAACGTGCTGTTTTGCTAAAATAAGCATTTTCAAGCATTTTAGATCGTTGAAATCGTTCAAATAGAAGCAATATTAATAAAACGAATAATAAAAATTCGTCGTTTTTATGTTGTTTACGCGTTAAAACGCAGATTAAAAGCTCAAATCGTGCTGTTTTGCTAAAATAACTTTCAAGCATTTTAGATCGTTGAAATCGTTCAAATAGACGCAATATTAATAAAAAACGTATAATAAAAAAATTTCGTCGTTTTATGCTGTTTTTACGCGTTAAAAACGCAGATTAAAGCTCGCAAACGTGCTGTTTTGCTAAAAATAAGCATTTTCACGCATTTAGATCGTTGAAATCGTTCAACAGACGCAATATTAATAAAATGAATAATGCGCCTTCGTCGCTTTATGATGTTTCCACGCGTTGTTAAAACGCAGCTTAAAGCCTGCAAACGCTGTTTAAGCAAATAAGTACTTTTCGTAAGCATTTTAGATCGTTGAAATCGTTCAAATAGAAGCAATATTAATAAAAATCGAATAATAAAAAATTCGTCGTTTTTATGCCGTTTTACGAGTTAAAACGCAGATTAAAGCTCAAACGTGCTGTTTGCTAAAATAAGCATTTTCACGCATTTTAGATCGTTGAAATCGTTCAAATAGACGCAATATTAATAAAACGAATAAAAATTTCGTCGTTTTTATGCTGTTTTACGAGTTAAAACGCACTCAAAACGTGCTTGTTTTGCTAAAATAAGCATTTTCTACCGCATTTTAGATCGCTGAAACTGTTCAAATAGACGCAATATTAATAAAAATGAATAATAAAGTACTGTCGTTTTATGCTGTTTTACGAGTTAAACGCAGATTAAAAGCTCCAAACGCTGTTTTGCTAAAATAAGCATTTCGCTATTTAGATCGCTGAAATCGTTCAAATAGAAGCAATATTAATAAAACGAATAATAAAAAATTCGTCGTTTTTATGCTGTTTTACGTTAAACGTAGATTAAAGCTCAAAACGTGCTGTTTTGCTAAAATAATCATTTTCAAGCATTTTAGATCGTTGAAATCGTTAAATAGACGCAATATTAATAAAAACGAATAATAAAAATTTCGTCGTTTTATGCTGTTTTATGCTAAAACGCAGATTAAAAGCTCAAAAACGTGCTGTTTTGCTAAAATAATCATTTTCAAGCATTTTAGATCGTTGAAATCGTTCAAATAGACGCGTGCATAATATTAATAAAAACGAATAATAAAAAATTTCGTCGTTTTTATGTAAGCTGTTTTACGCGTTAAAACGCAGATTAAAAGCTCAAACGTGCTGTTTATGCTAAATAAGCATTTTCAAGCATTTAGATCGATGAAATCGTTGAAATAGACGTAATATTAATAAAAAACGACAATAAAAATTTCGTCGTTTTTATGTTGTTTTTACGCGTTAAAACGCAGATTAAAGCTCAAAACGTGCTGTTTTGCGAAAATAAGCATTTTCAAGCATTTTAGATCGTTGAAATCGTTCAATAGAAGCAATATTAATAAAAACGAATAATAAAAAATTCGTCGTTTTTGTGCTGTTTACGCGTTAAAACGTGATTAAAAGCTCAAACGTGCCGTTTTGCTGCTAAAATAATCTTTTGCAAAGCATTTTAGATCGCTGAAATCGTTCAAATAGACGCGCAATATTAATAAAAACGAATAATAAAAAAAATTTCGTCGTTTTTTATGTTGTTTTACGCGTTAAAATAAAAACGCAGATTGTGCTCAAAACGTGCTGTTTTGCTAAAATAATCATTTTCTTGCCATTTTAGATCGTTTTGAAATCGTTCAACAGACGCATTATTAATAAAAACGAATAATAAAATTCCCGTCGTTTTTATATGTTGTTTTACGCGTTAAAAACGCAGATTAAAAGCTCAAAACGTGCTGTTTTTTGCTAAAATAAGCATTTTCAAGCATTTTAGATCGTTGAAATCGTTCAAATAGTGAAGAAATATTAATAATAAAAACGAATAATAAAAATCTGTCGTTTTATAAGCTGTTTACGCGTTAAAACGCAGATTAAAACCTCAAAACGTGCTGGTTTTGCTAAATAATCATATTCAAGCATTTTAGATCTTTGAAATCGTTCAAATAGACTCAATATTAATAAAAACGAATAATAAAAAATTTCGTCGTTTTTATGCTGTTTTACGCGTTAAAACGGTGATTAAAGCTCAAACGTGCTGTTTTTGCTAAATAATCATTTTCAAGCACTTTAGATCGTTGAAATCGTTCAAATAGACGCAATATTAATAAAACGAATAATAAAAAAATTTCGTCGTTTTATGCTGTTTCTTTTACGCGTTAAACGCAGATTAAAGCTCAAACGTGCTGTTTTTTGCTAAAATAGGCATTTTCAAGCATTTTAGAATCGTTGAAATCGTTCAAATAGAAGCAATATTAATAAAAAAAACGAATACTAAAAATTTGCCGTTTTATGCTGTTTTTACGCGTTAAAACGCAGATTAAAGCTTAAGACGCTGTTTTGCTAAAATAATCATTTTCAAGCACGATCGTTGAAATCGTTCAACACGCAATATTACTAAAAAACGAATAATAAAAAATTCGTCGTTTTATGCTGTTTTACGCGTTAAAACGCAGATTAAAAGCTCAAAATGCTGTTTTGCAAAATAAGCATTTTCAAGTAATTTGCATCGTTGAAATCGTTCAAATAGCTAATATTAATAAAAAACGAATAATAAAAAAAATTGGTCGTATTTATGCTGTTTTACGCGTTAAAACGCAGATTAAAAGCTCTCAAACGTTTTGCTAAAATAATCATTTTTCAAAGCATTTTAGATCGCTGAAATCGTTCAAATAGACGCAATATTAATAAAAACGAATAATAAAAATTTCTGCTGTTTTATGCTGTTTTACGCGTTAAAACGCAGATTAAAGCTCAAAACGTGCTGTTTTGCTAAATAAGCATTTTCAAGCATTTTAGATCGCTGGAAATCGTTCAAACAGACGCAATAATAAAAACGAATAATAAAAAAAATCGTCGTTTTATGCGCTGTTTACGCGTTAAAAAACGCAGATTAAAGCTCAAAAACGCTGTTTTGCTAAAATAATCATTTCTTAAGCATGCTGATCGTTGAACCGTTCAAATAGACGTGCAATATAAATAAAAACGAATAATAAAAATTTCGTCGTTTTGGCGCGCTGTTTTACGCGGTTAAACGCAGATTAAAGCTCAAAAACGTGCTGTTTTGCTAAAATAAGCATTTTCGCTAATTTAGATCGTTGAAATCGTTCAAATAGACGTGCAATATTAATAAAAACGAATAATAAAAATTTCTGCCGTTTTATGCCGTTTTACGCGTTAAAACGCATTAAAAGCTCAAAATGTGCTGTTTTGCTAAAATAATCATTTTCAAGCATTTTAGATCGTTGAAATCGTTCAAATAAACGCAATATTAATAAAAACGAATAATAAAAAATTTCGTCGTTTTTATGCTGTTTTACCGTTAAAACGCAGATTAAAGCTCAAAACGTGCTGTTTTGCTAAAAAATAAGCATTTTCAAGCATTTTGATCGTTGAAATCGTTCAAATAGAGCAATATTAATAAAAACGAATAATAAAAATTCGTCGTTTTTAATGCTGTTTTACGCGTTAAAACGCGTTAAAGCTCAAAACGTGCGTTTTAGCTTAAACAATCATTTTCAAGCTTTTAATTTTTAGATCGTTGAAAATCGTTCAAATAGACGCATATTAATAAAAAAACGAATAATAAAAATTTCGTCGTTTTTATGCTGTTTTAGCGTTAAAAACGCAGATTAAAGCTCAAAACGTGCTGTTTTGCTTAAAATAAGCATTTTCAAGCATTTTAGATCGTTGAAATCGTTCAAATAGAGCAATAAATAAAAACGAATAATAAAATTCGTCGTTTTATTCTTTTTACGCTTTAAAACGCAGATTAAACTACAAAACGTGCTGTTTGGCTAAAATAATCATTTTCAAGCATTTTAGATCGTTGAAATCGTTCAAATAGACGCAATATTAATAAAAACGAATAATTAAAATTTCGTCGTTTTATGCTGTTTTACGCTTAAAAAACGCAGATTAAAACTCAAATTCGTGCTGTTTTGCTAAAATAACATTTTCAAGCATTTTAGATCGTTGAAATCGTTCAAAATAGCCAATATTAATAAAAACGAATAATAAAAATCTGTCGTTTTATGCTGTTTTACGCATTAAAAACGCAGATTAAAACTCAAAATCGTGCTGTTTTCTAAAAATAATCATTTTCAAGCATTTTTAGATCGTTTGAAAATCGTTCAAATAGACGCAATATTAATTAAAAACGAATAATAAAAATTTCGTCGTTTTATGTGTTTTACGCGTTAAAACGCATATTAAAAGCTCAAAACGTGCTGTTTTGCTAAAATAAGCTTTTCAAGCATTTTAAGATCGTTGAAACGTTGCAAATGAAGTAAAATATTAATAAAAACGAATAATAAAAATTCGTCGTTTTATGCTGTTTTACGCGTTAAAACGCAGATTAAAACTCAAAACGTGCTGTTTTGCTAAAATAATCATATTCAAGCATTTTAGATCGTTGAAATCGTTCAAATAGACGCAATATTAATAAAACGAATAATAAAAATTTCGTCGTTTTATGCTGTTTTACGCGTTAAAACGCAGATTAAAGCTCAAAACGTGCTGTTTTGCTAAAATAATCATTTTCAAGCACTTTTAGATCGTTGAAATCGTTCAAATAGAAGCAATATTAATAAAAACTAATAATAAAAATTCGTCGTATTTATGCTGTTTTACGCGTTAAAACGCAGATTAAAAGCTCAAACGTGCTGTTTTGCTAAAATAACATTTTAAGCATTTTAGATCGTGAAATCGTTCAAATAGAGCAATATTAATAAAAACAATAATAAAAATTGTGTTTTATGCTGTTTTACGCGTTAAAAACGCAGATTAAAGTTCAAAACGTGCTGTTTTGCTAAAATAACATTTTCAACATTTTAGATCGTTTGAAACCCTTCAAATAGAAGCAATTTTAAATTAAAAAAAAAATAAAAAAAAATTCGCCCGTTTTTATGCTTTTTTACGCTTTAAAAACGAAAATTTAAAAAGCTCAAAACGTGCTGTTTTGCTAAAATAATCATTTTAAAAAGCAAAGATCGTTGAAATCTTTTCAAATAGACGCAATAAATAAAAAAAGATAAAAAAAAATTTCTTTTTTTTATGCTTTTTTTTACGCTTTTAAAACGCAGTTTAAAAACTCAAAAGGGTGTTTTTGTTTAAAAAAAACTTTTTTAAAGCATTTTAAATCGTTAAAACCCTTCAAATGGGGCAATATTAAAAAAAAACAAAAAAAAAAAATTCGTCTTTTTTTGCTTTTTTCGCGTTAAACGAATTAAAACTCAAAACTTTTTTTTTGCTAAAATAAATCTTTTTCAAGCATTTTAGATCGTTGAAATCTTTTCCCAAATAGACGCAATATTAATAAAAAGAATAAAAAAAAAATTTGGGTCGTTTTTTGTTTTTTTTTAAAACGCAGATTAAAACTCAAAAGGGTCTGTTTTGCTAAAATAAGCTTTTCAGGCTTTTTTAAAGATCTTTTGGAAATCGTTAAAAAATAAAAGCAATAAAAAAAAACAAAAAAAAAAAATTCGTCGTTTTTTTTCGTTTTACGCTTTTAAACGCAGTTTAAAAATAAAACGATGCTTTTTTTGCTAAAATAACCCATTTTCGGCTTTTTTAGATCGTTGAAATCGTTCAAAAAAAAGCCCCCAATATTAAAAAAACGAATAAAAAAATTTCGTCGTTTTTATGCTGTTTTACCCCGGAAAACCCAGTTTAAAACTCAAAAGGGTGCTGTTTTGCTAAAAAAAAGCATTTTAAAGGCTTTTTTAGATCTTTAAATCGTTCAAATAAAAACAATTTTTAAAAAAAAAGGGAAAAAAAAATTCTCGTTTTTATGCTTTTTTGCTTTAAAAACGCAGTTTAAAAAGCTAAAAACGGCTTTTTAAAAATAATCTTTTTTGGCTTTTGATCGTTGAAATCTTTCCCAAAATAGACGCAATATTAATAAAAACGAATAATAAAAATTTCGTCTTTTTTAATGCTTTTTTACCCCTTAAAACGCGGAAAAATTTTGCTTTTTTTGCTAAAATAACCCATTTTCGGCTTTTTGAATCTTTGGGAAATCGTTCAAATAAACAAAAATTAATAAAAACGAATAATAAAAAATTTTGTCGTTTTATGCTGACGCGTTAAAACGCAGTTTAAAAACTAAAAACGTGCTTTTTTGCTAAAATAATCTTTTTCAAGCTTTTTGGGATCTTTTGAAATCGTTCAAATAAGACGCAAAAATTAAAAAAAAAGAATAAAAAAATTTCGTCTTTTTTAAATGCTGTTTTACGCGAAAAACGCGTTTAAAAAGCTAAAAACCCGTGCTTTTTTTGCTAAAATAAGCATTTTAAGCTTTTTTAGATCTTTGGGAAATCGTTCAAATAGAAGCAATATTAAAAAAAACGAATAAAAAAAATTCGTCGTTTTTATGCTTTTTTCCGTTAAAACCAGATTAAACTCAAAAATTTGTTTTTGTTTAAAATAATCTTTTAAACAAGATCGTTAAAATTTTATTTTCCCAAATAGACGCAATATTAATAAAAAATGAATAATAAAAAATTTCGTCTTTTTTTATGCTGTTTTGGGGTTAAACGCGGGTTTTTAAAAACGTGCTTTTTTTGCTAAAATAATTTTCCAGCATTTTAGATCGTTGTCTTTCCCTGGAAATATTAATAAAAACGAATAATAAAAATTCGTCTTTTTTTCCCCTTTTTTACGGGGAAAAACCAGTTTAAAAAGCTCAAAACGTGCTGTTTTGTTTAAAATAATCTTTTTCCAAGCATTTTAGATCGTTGAAATCTTTTAAATAGACGCAATATTAAAAAAAAAGGAATAATAAAATTTCTCGTTTTATGTTTGTTTTCGCTTTAAAAACGCAGTTTAAAAATTTTAAAAACGTGCTTTTTTTGGAAAATAACCATTTTCAAGCATTTTGATCGTTGAAATCTTTTAAATAAAAGCAATATTAAAAAAAAACGAATAAAAAAAAAATTTCGCCCGTTTTTTTTCTTTTTACGGGGAAAAAACGCAGATTAAAGCTAAAAACGTGCTTTTTTTGCTAAAATAATTTTCCAAGCTTTTTTAGATCGTTGAAATCGTTCAAAAAAAATTTAAATTTTAAAAACGAATAAAAAATTTCGTCGTTTTTTGCTTTTTTGCGTTAAAACGCAGTTTAAAAAATAAAACGTTTGTTTTTCAAAATAATCTTTTCAAGTTTTTAGATCTTTTGAAATCTTTTAAAATGGGCGCAATATTAAAAAAAAGGGAATAAAAAAAATTTCGCCCGTTTTTATGCTGTTTTACGCGTTAAAACGCAGTTTAAAAACTCAAAATGCTTTTTTGCTAAAATAAGCTTTTTTCAAGCATTTTAAAATCTTTTAAAATCGTTCAAATAAAGCAAAAATAAAAAACGAATAATAAAATTTCGTCTTTTTAAATTCTTTTTTTTTACGCGTTAAAACGCAGATTAAATAAAAACGTGCTGTTTTGCTAAAATAACTTTTTCAAGCATTTTAAAATCGTTGAAATCGTTCAAATAAAAGCAATATTAAAAAAAACGAATAAAAAAAAATTTTCGTCGTTTTATGCTTTTTTACGCTTTAAAAACCCCAGTTTAAAAATAAAAGTGCTGTTTTGCTAAAATAACATTTTCAAATTTTTGGGGGTGTTGAAATCTTTCCCAAAAAAACCAATATTAAAAAAAAACAAAAGAAAAAAAAATTTCGTCGTTTTAAATGCTTTTTTTACGCGTTAAACCCCCAGTTTAAAAAGCTCAAAACTTCTGTTTTCCCAAAAAAACATTTTAAAACATTTTAGATCTTTGAAATCGTTCAAATAAAGAATTTTTAAAAAACGAATAAAAAAAAATTCGTCGTTTTATGCTGTTTTTTAAAAACCCCAAACCAGATTAAAGCTCAAAAGTGCTGTTTTACAAAAATTCTTTTTTAAATTTTAAAGATCGTTAAAAATCGTTCAAATAAACGAAATTTTTTTAAAAAAAACGAATAAAAAAATTTTCCCGTCGTTTTTATGCTGTTTACGCGTTAAAGCAGATTAAAGCTCAAAACGTGCTGTTTTGCTAAAAAAGCTTTTTTCAAGCTTTTTTAGATCGTTGAAATCGTTCAAAAGAAGCAATATTAAAAAAAAGCGAATAAAAAAAAATTTCGTTTTTTTTATTTTTTTGGGGGTTTAAAACGCGGTTAAAACTAAAAACGTGCTTTTTTGGCTAAAATAATCATTTTAAAAAGCTTTTTTAAGGATCGTTGAAATCTTTTAAATAGACGCAATAAATAAAAACGAATAATAAAAATTTCGTCGTTTTTGCTGTTTTACGGGGTTAAAACGCAAAATTAAAAAAATTTTCAAAACGTGCTGTTTTGTTTTAAAATAAGCATTTTAAAAACAAGATCTTTGGAAAGTTCAAATAGAAGCAATATTAATAAAAACGAAAAAAAAAATTTCGTGGTTTTATGCTGTTTTCCCGGTTAAAACGCAGATTAAAGCTCAAAACGTGCTTTTTTGGCTAAAATAATCTTTTTAAAAGCATTTTAGATCTTTGGGAAACCCTTTTCAAAAAAGACGCAATATTAAAAAAAACGAATAATAAAAAATTTTTCTTTTTTATGCTGTTTTCCCGCTTTAAAAAACCCCGTTTAAAAGCTAAAAAACGTGCTGTTTTTCCCTTTAAAAAAAGCTTTTTTCAAGCATTTTAGATGTTAAATCTTTCCCAAAAGGCAATATTAAAAAAAAACGAATAAAAAAAATTCCCCGTTTTTTTGCTTTTTTTTACCCCTTTAAAAACGCAGATTAAAACTCAAAACGTGCTGTTTTGCTAAAATAATCATTTTCAAAAATTTTAGATCGTTGAAATCGTTCAAATAAAAGCAAATTAATAAAAACGAATAAAAAAAAATTCGTCGTTTTTGCTTTTTTACGCGTTAAACGCAGTTTAAAAGCTCAAAACGTGCGTTTTGCTAAAATAACTTTTCAAGCATTTTAGATCGTTGAAATGTTCAAATAGAGCAATATTAAAAAACAATAAAAAAAATTTTTGTCTTTTTTTGGTTTTACGGTTTAAAAAACGCAGTTTAAAAAGCTCAAAAGGGCTTTTTTGCTAAAAAAAATTTTCAAGCATTTTAGATCGTTGAAATCGTTCAAATAGACGCAATATTAATAAAAAACGAATAATAAAATTTGTCGTTTTATGTGTTTTACGCGTTAAAACGCAGATTAAAAACCAAACGTGCTGTTTTGCTAAAATAAGCATTTTCAAGCATTTTAGATCGCTGGAAATCGTTCAAATATAGACGCGCACATTAATAAAAAACGAATAATAAAAATACCCATCGTTTTTATGCGCTGTTTTACGCATTAAAACGCAGATTAAAAAGCTCAAAACGTGCTGTTTTGCTAAAAAATAATCATTTTCAAGCATTTGTAGATCGTTGAAATCGTTCAAATAGACGCAATATTAATAAAACGAATAATAAAAATTCTTCGTCGTTTTATACTGTTTTACGCGTTAAAACGCAGATTAAAGCTCGCAAAACGTGCTGTTTTGCTAAAATAAGCATTTTCAAGCATTTTAGATCGTTGAAATCGTTCAAATAGAAGAAATATTAATAAAAACGAATAATAAAAAATTGTCGTTTTTATGCTGTTTTACGCCATAAACGCAGAGTAAAGCTCAAAACGCGCTGTTTTGCTAAAAATAAGCATTTTCAAGCATTTTAGATCGTTGAACCACCAAATAGAAGCAATATTAATAAAAACGAATAATAAAAAAATCTGTCGTTTTATGCTGTTTTACGCGTTAAAACGCGCAGATTAAAAGCTCAAATCGTGCTATTTTGCTAAAATAATCATTTTCAAGCATTTTAGATCGTTGAAATCGTTCAAATAGACGTATCATTAATAAAAACGAATAAGGTGTACCCCGTCGTTTTTATGCTGTTTACGCGTTAAAACGCAGATTAAAGCTCAAAACGTGCTGGTTTTGCTAAAATAAGCATTTCTGCTAATTTTAGATCGTTGAAATCGTTCAAATAGAAGTATTATTAATAAAACGAATAATAAAAAATTCGTCGTTTTTATATGCTGTTTTACGCGTTAAACGCAGATTGCAAGCTCAAACGTGCTGTTTTGCTAAAATAATCATTTTCAAGCATTTTAGATCGTTGAAATCGTTCAAATAGACGCAATATTAATAAAAAATGAATAATAAAAATTTCTGTCGTTTTATGCTGTTTTACGTTAAAACGCAGATTAAAGCTGCTGAAAACGCGCTGTTTTGCTAAAATAAGCATTTTCAAGCATTTTAGATCGTTGAAATCGTTCAAATAGAAGCAATATTAATAAAAATCGAATAATAAAAATTGTCGTTTTATGCTGTTTTACGCGTTAAAACACAGATTAAAAGCTCAAACGTGCTGTTTTGCTTAAATAATCATTTCCAAGCATTTTAGATCGTTGAAATCGTTCAAATAGACGCACATTAATAAAAAATGAATAATGTACTCTTGTCGTTTTATGCTGTTTTACGCAAGCAAAACGTGCAAAGTAGATTAAGCTCCAAACGTGCTGTTTTGCTGCTAAAATAAGCATTTCAAGCATTTAGATCGTTGAAATCGTTCAAATAGACGCAATATTAATAAAAAACGAATAACAAAATTTCTTGTCGTTTTATGTTGTTTTACGCGCTAAAACGCAGATTAAAGCTCAAAACGTGCTGTTTTGCTAAAATAATCATTTTCTGCCCATTTTAGATCGCGAAACGTTTAAATAGACGCACATTAATAAAAACGAATAATAAAATTTCTGTCAGTTTTATGCTGTTTTACGCGTTAAAACGCAGATTAAAGCTCAAAACGTGCTGTTTTGCTAAAATAAGCATTTTCAAGCATTTTAGATCGACAAAATCGTTGAAATAGACGCAATATTAATAAAAACGAATAATAAAAATTCCCTGTCGTTTTATGCTGTTTTACGTTAAAACGCAGATTAAAGCTCAAAAACGTGCTGTTTCTTTGCTAAAATAAGTATTTTCGCTATTTTAGATCGTTTTAAACCGTTCCTTTCAAATAGAAGCACATTAATAAAAAACGAATAATAAAAAATTCGTCGTTTTTGTGCTGGTTTACGCGTTAAAACGCAGATTAAAGCTCAAACGCTGTTTGCTAAAATAATCTTTTCAAACATTTTAGATCGCTGGAAATCGTCTTCAAATAGACGCACATTAATAAAAAAACGAATAATAAAAAATTTCGTCGTTTTATGCTGCTCTTTTACGCGTTAAAACGCAGATTAAAGCTCAAAACGTGCTGTTTTACAAAATAAGCATTTTCGCTAATTTTTAGATCAGCTGAAATCGTTCAAATAGACGCTAAATATTAATAAAAAACGAATAATAAAAATTTCGTCGTTTTATGCTGTTTTACGTTAAACGGCAGATTAAAGCCTCAAAACGTGCTGTTTTGCTAAAATAAGCATTTTCAAGCATTTTAGATCGTTGAAATCGTTCAAATAGAAGCAATATTACCAAAAAACGAATAATAAAAAAATTCGTCGTTTTATATGCTGTTTTACGCGTTAAAAACGCAGATTAAAGCTCAAAATGTGCTGTTTGCTAAAATAATCATTTTCAAGCATTTTAGATCGTTGAACCGTTCAAATAAAACGCGCAATATTAATAAAAACGAATAATAAAAATTTCGTCGTGTTTATGCTGTTTTACGCGTTAAAACGCAGATTAAAAGCTCAAAACGTGCTGTTTTGCTAAAAATAAGCATTTTCTCAAGCATTTTAGATCGTTGAAATCGTTCAAATAGAAGCAATATTAATAAAAACGAATAATAAAAAAATTCGTCGTTTTATGTTGTTTTACGCGTTAAACGCAGATTAAAGCTCAAAACGTGCTGTTTTGCTAAAAATAATCATTTTCAAGCATTTTTAATTTTAGATCGTTGAAATCGTTCAACAGACGCACATTAATAAAAAACGAATAATAAAATTTCGTCGTTTTATGCTGGTTTTACGCGTTAAACGCAGATTAAAGCTCAAACGTGCTGTTTTATAAAATAAGCATTTTCAAGCATTTTTAGATCAAGCAAAATCGTTCAAATAGAAGCAATATTAATAAAAACGAATACAAAAAAATTCGTGGTTTTATGCTGTTTCACGCAAGTTAAAAACGCAGATTGGTTGCCCAAAACGTGTGCTGTTTACAAACACCATTTTCAAGCATTTTAGATCGTTGAAACCGTTCAAATAGATATAAGGGTAATATTAATAAAAAAACGAATAATAAAAATTTCGTCGTTTTATGCTGTTTTACGCGTTAAAACGCAGATTAAAATCAAAACGTGCTATGTTTTGCTAAAATAAGCATTTCAAGCATTTTAGATCGCTGGAACCGTTCAAATAGACGCGCAATATTAATAAAAACGAATAATAAAATTCATCGTTTTATGCTGTTTTACGCATTAAAACGCATATGATTAAAGCCCAAAACGCTGTTTTGCTAAAATAATCATTTTCAAGCATTTTAGATCGTTGAAATCGTTCAAATAGACGCAATATTAATAAAAACGAATAATAAAAATCTTCGTCGTTTTATGCTGTTTTACGCGTTAAAACGCAGATTAAAGCTCAAAACGTGCTGTTTTGCTAAAATAAGCACTTTCAAGCATTTTAGATCGTTGAAATCGTTCAAATAGAAGAAATATTAATAAAACGAATAATAAAAATTCGTCGCTTTTATGCTGTTTTACGCGTTAAAACGCAGATTAAAACTCAAACGTGCTGTTTTGCTAAAATAATCATATTCGTACATTTTAGATCGTTGAAATCGTTCCGCTAAATAGATGCAATATTAATAAAACGAATAATAAAAAAAATCGTCGTTTTATGCTGTTTTACGCGTTAAAACGCAGATTAAAGCTCAAAACGTGCTGCTCTTTGCTAAAATAATCATTTTCAAGCATGTTAGATCGCTGAAATCGTTCAAATAGACGCAATATAAATAAAAAACGGAAATACCAAAAATTTCAATGTTTTTATGCTGTTTTACGCGTTAAAACGCAGATTAAAAGCCTGCAAACGCTGTTTTGCTAAATAGCATTTACACTTTAGATCGTTGAAATCGTTCAAATAGAAGCTTTCGGCCATTAATAAAAACGAATAATAAAAATTTCGTCGTTTCGCGCTGTTTTACGCGTTAAAACGCAGATTAAAGCTAAGACGCGCTGGCAGGTTTCTGCTGTACAATCATTTCAAGCATTTTAGATCGCTGAAACGTTCAAATAGACGCAATATTACTAAAAAAACGAATAATAAAAAATTCGTCGTTTTATGCGCTGTTTTACGCGTTAAAAACGCAGACAGTGCTCAAACGTGCTGTTTTGCTAAACAAGCATTTTCAAGCATTTTAGATCGTTGAAATCACCAAATAGAAGCAATATTAATAAAAACGAATAACAAAAATTCGTCGTTTTATGCTGTTTTACGCGTTAAAACGTATAGATTAAAGCTCAAAAACGTACTGTTTTACAAAATAATCATTTTGCCATTTTGTGATCGTTGAAATCGTTCAAATAGAAGCACATAATAAAAAACGCATAATGTAAATCTGCTGTTTTATAAGCCGTTTTACGCGTTAAAACGCAGATTGTGCCTTCAAAACGCGCTGTTTTGCTAAAAATAATCATTTTCAAGCATTTTAGATCGTTGAAATCGTTCAAATAGACGCAATATTACTAAAACAAATAATAAAAATTTCGTTGTTTTTATTGTTTTACGCGTTAAAACGCAGGATTAAAGCTCAAAACGTGCTGTTTTGCTAAAATAAGCATTTTCAAGCATTTTAGATCGCTGGAAAATCGTTCAAATAGACGCGCGCAATATTAATAAAACGAATAATAAAAATCGTCGTTTTACGCGTTAAAACGCAGATTAAAGCCCAAAACGTGCTGTTTTGCTAAAAATAATCATTTTCAAGCATGTTAGATCGTTAAACCGTTTAAATAGATCGTATTATATAAATAAAACGAGAATAATAAAATTCCTGTCGTTTTTATGTTGTTTTACGCGTTAAACGCAGATTAAAGCTCAAACGTGCTGTTTTGCTAAAATAAGCATTTTCAAGCATTTTAGATCGTTGAAATCGTTCAAATAGACGCAATATTAATAAAACGAATAATAAAAATCGTCGTTTTATAAGCTGTTTTACGCGTTAAAACGGCGATTAAAAGCTCAAAACGTGCGCTGTTTTGCTAAAATAATCACTTCGCTATTTCGTTAGATCGTTGAAATCGTTTAAATAGACGCAATATAAATAAAACGAATAATAAAAAATTTCGTCGTTTTTATAAGCTGTTTTACGTTAAACGCAGATTAAAGCCTTCCAAACGCTGTTTTGCTAAAATAAGCATTTTCAAGCACTTTTAGATCGTTGAAATCGTTCAAATAGACGCAATATTAATAAAAACGAATAATAAAATTTCGTCGTTTTATGCTGTTTTACACGTTAAAACGCAGATTAAAGCTCAAAACGTGCTGTTTTGCTAAAACAAGCATTTTCGTCCATTTTAGATCGTTGAAATCGTTCAAAATAAAGCTTAAATATTAATAAAAACGAATAATAAAAATTTCTGTCGCTTTTGGCGTTGTTTTACGCGTTAAAACGCAGATTAAAGCCTTCAAAACGTGCTGTTTTGCTAAAATAAGTATTTTCAAGCATTTGATCGTTAAATCGTTCAAATAGAAGCAATATTAATAAAACGAATAATAAAAAATCTTCGTCGTTTTATGCTGTTTTACGCGTTAAAAACGCAGATTAAAGCTCAAAACGTGCTGTTTTGCTAAAATAAAACTTTGCCATTTTAGACGTTGAAATCGTTCCAAGGTTAAATAGACGCAATATTAATAAAAAAACGAATAATAAAAATTTCGTCGTTTTATGCTGTTTTACGCGTTAAAATGCAGATTAAAGCTCAAAACGTGCTGTTTTGCTAAAATAAGCATTTTCTGCCATTTTAGATCGTTGAAACGTCAACAGAAGCAATATTAATAAAAAAAACGAATAAAAATTGTCGTTTTATGCTGTTTTACGCGTTAAAACACAGATTAAAGCTCAAAAAACGTGCTGTTTTGCTAAAATAATCATATTCAAGCATTTTAGATCGCGTTGAAATCGTTCAAATAGACGCAATAATAATAAAAAACGAATAATAAAAAATTTCGTCGTTTTTATGCTGTTTTACGCGTTAAACGTATTTCAA
The DNA here is from genome assembly GCF_025399875.1 of Dalotia coriaria. Classification (NCBI taxonomy): domain Eukaryota; kingdom Metazoa; phylum Arthropoda; class Insecta; order Coleoptera; family Staphylinidae; genus Dalotia; species Dalotia coriaria. The sequence continues at coordinate 2,603 of NW_027046360.1, read as the reverse complement.
AGCTCAAAACGTGCTGATTTGCTAAAATAAGCATTTTCGGCATTTTAGATCGTTGAAATCGTCTTCAAATAGGCTTAAATATTAATAAAACGAATAAAAAAAATTCGCCGTTTTATGCTGTTTTACGCGTTAAACGCAGATTAAAGCTCAAAACGCTGTTTTGCTGCTAAAATAATCATTTTCAAGCATTTTTGATCGTTGAAACTGTTCAATAGACGCAATATTAATAAAACGAATAATAAAAATTTCGTCGTTTCTTATGCTGTTTTACGTTAAAACGCAGATTAAAGCTCAAAACGTGCCGCCAGCTAAAATAAGCATTTTCAAGCATTTTAGATCGCTGGAAATCGTTCAACAGAAGCAATATTAATAAAAAACGAATAATAAAAAATCTGCCGTTTTATGCTGTTTTACGCGTTAAAACGCAGATTAAAGTTCAAAACGTGCTGTTTTGCTAAAATAATCATTTTCAAGCATTTTAGATCGCTGAAATTCTCGTTCAAATAGATGCAATATTAATAAAAACGAATAATAAAAATTTCTGTCGTTTTATGCTGTTTTTACGCGTTAAAACGCAGATTAAAGCTCAAAACGTGCTGTTTTGCTAAAATAAGCATTTTCAAGCATTTGTGATCGTTGAAATCGTTCAAATAGAAGTACATTAATAAAAAAACGAATAATAAAAAAAAATCGTCGTTTTTATGCTGTTCTTTACGCGTTAAAACGCAGATTAAAGCTCAAACGTGCTGTTTTGCTAAAATAATCATTTTCAAGCATTTTAGATCGTTGGAAATCGTTCAAATAGACGCAATATTAATAAAACGAATAATAAAAATTTTGTCGTTTTATGCTGTTTTACGCGTTAAAACGCAGATTAAAGCTCGCCAAAACGTGCTGTTTGCTAAAATAAGCATTTTCAAGCATTTTAGATCGTTGAAATCGTTCAAATAATGCAATATTAATAAAAAACGAATAATAAAAATTCGACTGTTTTATGCGCCGCTTTTACGCGTTAAAACGCAGATTAAAGCTCAAAAACGTGCTGTTTCCGCTACAAAAATAAGCATTTTCAAGCATTTTAGATCGCTTAAAATCGTTCAAATAGCCACATTAGCGCACCAATGCACAAAAAAAAACGTCGCTTTACGCTGCTCACGCGCTAAACGCAGATTAAAAGCTCAAAACGTGCTGTTTTGCTAAATAATCATTTTCAAGCATTTTAGATCGTTGAATCGTTCAAATAGACGCAATATTAATAAAAAATGAATAATAAAAATTCTGTCGTTTTATGCTGCTCTTACGCGTTAAAACGCAGATTAAAGCTCAAAACGTGCTGTTTTGCTAAATAAAGCATTTCAAGCATTTTAGATCGCTGAAATCGTTCAAATAGAAGCTAACATTAATAAAATCGAATAATAAAAATTCGTCGCTTTTATGCTGTTTTACGTTAAACGCAGATTAAAGCTCAAAACGTGCTGTTTTGCTAAAATAACATTTTCCCCATTTTAGATCTTTTAAAACCTTTTAAATAGACGCAATTAATAAAAACGAATAAAAAAAATTTCTTCCGTTTTATGGTTTTACGCTTTAAAAACGCAGTTTTAAAAGCTCAAACGGCTGTTTTGTTTAAAAAAAACTTTTCAAGCTTTTTTAGATCGTTGAAACCCAAAAATGACGCAAATTAATAAAACGAATAAAAAAAAATTTCGTCTTTTTTATGTTGTTTTACGCTTTAAAAACGCAGTTTTAAAAGCTCAAAACGTCCCGGCAAAATAACTTTTTCGCAATTTTAGATCGTTGAAATCGTTCAAATAGACGCAAATTAAAAAAAACGAATAATAAAAATTTCGTCGTTTTTTTTTTTTACGCGTTAAACGCAGTTTAAAAAGCTAAAAACGTGCTTTTTTCTAAAATAAGCATTTTCAAGCATTTTAGATCGTTGAAATCGTTCAAATAAAAGAATATTAATAAAAACAAAATAAAAAAAATTTCGTCGTTTTATGCTGTTTTACGCGTTAAAACGCAGATTAAAGCTCAAAAGTGCTGTTTTGCTAAAATAAATTTTCGCATTTTAGATCTTTGGGAAACCGTTAAAAATAAAGAATATTAATAAAAAAAAAAAAATTTTCCCCGTCGAAAATTTGGGGTTTTTACGGGGTTAAAACGCAGATTAAAGCTCAAAAGTGCTGTTTTGCTAAAATAACTTTTTAAGCATTTTAGACGTTGAAATCTTTCCCCAAAATAAACCCCAATATTAAAAAAAAACGAATAAAAAAAATTCCCCGTCGTTTTTATGTTTTTACGCTTTAAAAAACGCAGATTAAAAGCTAAAAACGTGCTGGTTTTGCTAAAATAACATTTTCAAGCATTTTAAATCGTTAAAATCTTCAAATAAAAGCAATATTAAAAAAAAACGAATAAAAAAAATTTCGTCGTTTTATGTTGTTTTACGCAAAAACCCGAGATTAAAGCTAAAAACGGCTGTTTTTTAAAATAATCTTTTTCAAGCATTTTAATTTTAGATCGTTGAAATCGTTTTCAAAAGACGCAAATTAAAAAAAACAAAAAAAAAATTTCTGTCTTTTTTATGTTTTTTTACGCGT
>NW_027046359.1:0-26683 GCF_025399875.1 Dalotia coriaria | reverse complement strand
TTACGCGTTAAAACGCAGAATGCCAAAACGTGCTGTTTTGCTAAAAAAAACATTTTCAAGCTTTTTTAGATCGTTGAAATCGTTAAATAGAAGAAATATTAATAAAAACGAATAATAAAATTCGTCGTTTTTATGCTGTGTTACGTGTTAAAACGAAGATTAAAGCTCAAAACGTGCTGTTTGCTAAAATAATCATATTCAAGCATTTTAGATCGTTGAAATCACGTTCAAATAGACGCAATATTAATAAAACGAATAATAAAAATTTCGTCGTTTTATGCTGTTTTATGCGTTAAAACGCAGATTAAAGCTCAAAACGTGCCGTTTTGCTAAAATAATCATTTTTCAAGCACTTTAGATCGTTGAAATCGTTCAAATGACGCAATATTGTAAAAAACGAATAATAAAAATTTCGTCGTTTTTATCTGTTTTACGCGTTAAAACGCAGATTAAAGCTCAAAACGTGCTGTTTTGCTAAAATGGATTTTCAAGCATTTTAGATCGTTGAATTCGTTCAAATAGAAGCAATATTAATAAAAACGAATAATAAAAATTCGTCGTTTTATACTGTTTTACGCGTTAAAACGCAGATTAAAACTCAAAACGTGCTGTTTTGCTAAAATAATCATTTTCAAGCATTTTAGATCGTTGAAATCGTTCAAATAGACGCAATATTAATAAAAACGAATAATAAAAATTTCGTCGTTTTTATGCAGTTTTACGCGTTAAAACGCAGATTAAAAGCTCAAAACGTGCTGTTTTGCTAAAATAAGCATTTTCAAGCATTTTAGATCGTTGAAGTCGTTCAAATAGAAGCAATATTAATAAAAATGAATAAAAAAAAATTCGTCGTTTTATGCTGTTTTACGCGTTAAAACGCAGATTAAATCTCAAAACGTGCTGTTTTGCTAAAATAAGCATTTTCAAGCATTTTAGATCGTTGAAATCGTTCAAATAGAAGCAATATTAATAAAAACGAATAATAAAAAATTCGTCGTTTTTATGCTGTTTTACGCGTTAAAACGCAGATTAAAACTCAAAACGTGATGTTTTGCTAAAATAATCATTTTCAAGCATTTTAGATCGTTGAAATCGTTCAAATAGACGCAATATTAATAAAAACGAATAATAAAAATTTCGCCGTTTTTATGCTGTTTTACGCGTTAAAACGCAGATTAAAGCTCAAACCGTGCTGTTTTGCTAAAATAAGCATTTTCAAGCATTTTAGATCGTTGAAATCGTTCAAATAGAAGCAATATTAATAAAACGAATAATAAAAATTCGTCGTTTTTATGCTGTTTTACGCGTAAAACGCAGATTAACGCTCAAAACGTGCTGTTTTGCTAAAATAATCATTTTCAAGCATTTTAGATCGTTGAAATCGTTCAAATCGACGCAATATTAATAAAAACCAATAATAAAAGTTTTGTCGTTTTATGCTGTTTTGCGCGTTAAAACGCAATTAAAGCTCAAAACGTGCTGTGTTGCTAAAATAAGCATTTTCAAGCATTTTAGATCGTTGAAATCGTTCAAATAGAAGAAATATTAAAAAACGAATAATAAAAAAATTCGTCGTTTTTATGCTGTGTTACGCGTTAAAACGAAGATTAAAGCTCAAAACGTGCTGTTTTGCGAAAATAATCATATTCAAGCATTTTAGATCGTTGAAATCGTTCAAATAGACGCAATATTAATAAACAACGAATAATAAAAATTTCGTCGTTTTATGCTGTTTTACGCGTTAAAACGCAGATTAAAGCTCAAAACGTGCTGTTTTGCTAAAATAAGCATTTTCAAGCTTTTTTAGATCGTCGAAATCTTTTCAAATAGACGCAATATTAATAAAAACAAATAATAAAAATTCGTCGTTTTTATGCTTTTTACGCGTTAAAACGCAGATTAACGCTCAAAACGTGCTGTTTTGCTAAAATAATCTTTTTTAAGCATTTTAGATCGTTGAAATCGTTCAAATCGACGCAATATTAATAAAAACCAATAAAAAAAGGGTTTCGTCGTTTTTATGCTGTTTTACGCGTTAAAACGCAGATTAAACTCAAAACGTGCTGTGTTGCTAAAATAAGCATTTTCAACATTTTAGATCGTTGAAATCGTTCAAATAGAAGAAATATTAATAAAAACGAATAAAAAAAAATTCGTCGTTTTTATGCTGTGTTACGCGTTAAAACGAAGATTAAAGCTCAAAACGTGCTGTTTTGCAAAATAATCATATTCAAGCATTTTAGATCTTTGGGAAATCGTTAAAAGGGGGCGCAATATTAATAAACAAGGGAATAATAAAATTTCGTCGTTTTTTATGCTGTTTTTACGCGTTAAAACGCAGATTAAAAGCTCAAAACGTGCTGTTTTGCTAAAATATAATTTTCAAGCATTTTTAGATCGTTGAAATCGTTCAAATAGACGCAATATTAATAAAAACGAATAATAAAAATTTCGTCGTTTTTATGCTGTTTTACGCGTTAAAACGCAGATTAAAAGCTCAAAACGTCTTTTTTTAAAATAGGCATTTTCAAGCTTTTTTAGATCGTTGAAATCGTTCAAATACAAGCAATATTAATAAAAACGAATAAAAAAAAATTCGTCGTTTTTATGCTGTTTACGCGTTAAAACGCAGATTAAAACCAAAACGTGCTGTTTTGTTTAAAATAATCATTTTCAAGCATTTTGATCGTCGAAATCGTTCAAATAGACGCAATATTAAAAAAACGAATAATAAAAATTCGTCGTTTTATGCTGTTTTCCCGGGTAAAACGCAGTTTAAAAACTCAAAACGTGCTGATTTGCTAAAATAATCATTTTCAAGCATTTTGTCGTTGAAATCGTTCAAATAGACGCAATATTTAAAAACGAATAATAAAAATTTCGTCGTTTTTTGCTGTTTTACGCGTTAAAACGCAGATTATAGCTCAAAACGTGCTGTTTTGCTAAAATAAAGCTTTTTTCAAGCATTTTAGATCGTTGAAATCGTTCAAATAGAAGAAATATTAAATAAAAAGAATAATAAAAATTCGTCTTTTTTTATGCTGTGTTACGTTTAAACGAAGATTAAAGCTCAAAACGTGCTGTTTTGCTAAAATAATCATATTCAAGCATTTTAGATCGTTGAAATCTTTTCAAATAGACGCAATATTAATAAAAAGAATAATAAAAATTTCGTCGTTTTTATGCTGTTTTACGCGTTAAAACGCGATTAAAAACTCAAAACGTGCCGTTTTGTTTTAAAATAATCATTTTCAAGCACTTTAGATCGTTGAAATCTTTCCCAAATAGACGCAATATTAAAAAAAAACGAATAATAAAAATTTCGTCGTTTTTACTGTTTTACGCGTTAAAAACCCAGTTTAAAAACTCAAAAAAAAAAAATTTTTTCAAGCATTTTAAGCATTTTAATCGATTCTTCAAATAGAAAAAAATTAAAAAGAATAATAAAAATTTCGTTTTTTTTTACTTTTTTAAACGCGTTAAAAAGAAACTCAAAACGTCTTTTTTGCTAAAATAATCATTTTCAAGCATTTTAGATCGTTGAAGAAATAGCAAATTAAAACAATTTTAAATAAAAACGTTAAAATTTTGGGTTAAATGTTTTTTTTAGCTTAAAACGCTTTTTAAAGCTCAAAAGCTTTTCAAAAAGCATTTTGTTTAGATCGTTGAAGTCGTTCAAATAGAAGCAATATTAATAAAAATGAATAATAAAAAATTCGTCGTTTTATGCTGTTTTACGCGTTAAAACGCAGAAAAAAACTCAAAACGTGCTGTTTTGTTAAAATAAGCATTTTCAAGCATTTTAGATCGTTGGAAATCGTTCAAATAGAAGCAATATTAATAAAAACGAATAATAAAAAATTCGTCGTTTTTATGCTGTTTACGCGTTAAAACGCAGATTAAAACTAAAAACGTGCTGTTTTGCTAAAATAACATTTTCAAGCATTTTAGATCGTTGAAATCGTTCAAATAGACGCAATATTAAAAAAAACAAATAATAAAAATTCGTCGTTTTTATGCTGTTTTACGCGTTAAAACGCAGATTAAAACAAAACGTGCTGTTTGCTAAAATAAGCATTTTCAAGCATTTTAGATCGTTGAAATCGTTCAAAATAGAAGAAATATTGGCAAAAACTGAATAATAAAAAATTCGACGTTTTATGCTGTTTTACCTTAGCAAAAAACGCAGATTAAAGCTCAAAACGTTGCTGTTTTGCTTTAAATAATCATATTCAAACATTTTTAGATCGTGAAATCGTTCAAATAGACGCAATATTAATAAAAACGAATAATAAAAATTTCGTCGTTTTATGCTGTTTTACGCGTTAAAACGCAGATTAAAAACTCAAAACGTGCTGTTTTTAGCACAAAATAAGCATTTTCAAGCATTTTAGATCGTCAATCGTTCCAAATAGACGCAATATTGGCAAAAACAAATAATAAAATTGTCGTTTTTATGCTGTTTTACGCGTTAAAACGCGTTAACGCGCTCAAAACGTGCTGTTTTGCTAAAAATAATCATTTTCAAGCATTTTTAGATCGTTGAAATCGTCCAAATCGACGCAATATTAATAAAGCCAATAATAAAGTTTCGTCGTTGCATGTTTTACGCGTTAAAACGCAGATTAAAACTCAAAAACGTGCTGTGTTGCTAAAATAAGCATTTTCAAAGCATTTTAGATCGTTGAAATCGTTCAAATAGAAGAAATATTAATAAAAACAGTGGCAAAATTCGTCGTTTTTTATGCTGTGTTACGCGGTTAAACGAAGATTAATGCTCAAAACGTGCTGTTTTGCTAAAATAATCATATTCAAGCATTTTTAGATCGTTGAAATCGTTCAAATGGGCGCAATATTAATAAACAACGAATAATACAAATTTCGTCGTTTTTTATGCTGTTTTACGCGTTAAAACGCAGATTAAAGCTCAAAACGTGCTGTTTTGCTAAAATAATAATTTTCAAGCACTTTTTAGATCGTTGAAATCGTTCAAATAGACGCAATATTAATACAAAAACGAATAATAAAAATTTCGTCGTTTTTATGCTGTTTTACGCGTTAAAACGCAGATTAAAGCTCAAAACGTGCTGTTTTTGCTAAAATGAGCATTTTCAAGCATTTTAGATCGTTGAAATCGTTCAAATACGGCAATATTAATAAAAACGAAGATAATAAAAAATTCGTCGTTTTATGCTGTTTTACGCGTTAAAACGCAGATTAAAAAGCTCAAACGTGTGCTGTTTTGCTAAAATAATCATTTTCAAGCATTTTAGATCGTCGAAATCGTTCAAATAGACGCAATATTAATAAAAACGAATAATAAAAATTCGTCGTTTTATGCTGTTTTTACGCGTTAAAACGCAGATTAAGCTCAAAACATTAACTTTGATTTGCTAAAATAATCATTTTTCAAAGCATTTTAGATCGTTGAAATCTTTCAAGACGCAATATTAATAAAACGAATAATGAAAATTTCGTCGTTTTTATGCTGTTTACGCGTAAAACGCAGATTATAACTCAAAAACGTGCTGTTTTGCTAAAATAAGCTTTATTTTCAAGCATTTTTAGATCGTTGGAAATCGTTCAAATAGAAGAAATATTAATAAAAACGAATAAGCAATTTACGTCGTTTTATGCTGTGTTGCGATGTTAAAACGAAGATTAAAGCTCAAAAACGTGCCATTTTGCTAAAATAATCATATTCAAGCATTTCCAGATCGTTGAAATCGTTCAAATAGACGCAATAATATTAATAAAAACGAATAATAAAAATTTCGTCGTTTTATGCTGTTTACGCGGAATTCGCGCAGATTAAAGCGCAAAACGTGCCGTTTTGCTAAAATAATCATTTTCAAGCACTTTGAATCGTTGAAATCGTTTAAAATAGACGCAATATTAATAAAAACGAATAATAAAAATTTCGTGGTTTTTATGCTGTTTTACGCGTTAAAACGCAGATTAAACTCAAACGTGCTGTTTTTTTTGCTAAAATAATAGGCATTTTCAAGCATTTTAGATCGTTGAATTCGTTGAAATGAAGCAATATTAATAAAAACGAATAATAAAAATTCGTGTTTTATACTGTTTTTACGCGTTAAAACGCGAATTTAAAACTCAAAACGTGCTGTTTTGCTTTAAAATAATCATTTTTCAAGCATTTTTTAGATCGTTGAAATCGTTCAAATAGACGCAATATTAATAAAAACGAATAATAAAAATTTCGTCGTTTTTTTATGCTGTTTTACGCGTTAAAGCAGATTAAAGCTCAAAACATTAACTGTTTTTTGCTAAAATAAGCATTTTCAAGCATTTTAGATCGTTGAAGTCGTTCAAATAGAAGCAATATTAATAAAAATGAATAATAAAAAATTCGTCGTTTTTATGCTGTTTTTTACGCGTTAAACGCAGATAAAGCTCAAAACGTGCTGTTTGTTGAAATAAAGCATTTTCAAGCATTTATTTTAGATCGTTGAAATCGTTCAAATAGAAGCAATATTAATAAAAAACGAATAATAAAAAGAAATTCGTCGTTTTATACTTTCCAATTTTACGCGTTAAAACGCAGATTAAAAGCTCAAAACGTGCTGTTTTCTTTAAATAAGCATTTTCAAGCATTTTTAGATCGTTGAAATCGTTCAAATAGACGCAATATTAATAAAAACAAATAATAAAAATTGTTCGTCGTTTTTTATGCTGTTTTACGCGTTAAAACACTGAATTAAAACTCAAAACGTGCTGTTTTGCTAAAATAATCATTTTCAAGCATTTTAGATCGTTGAAATCGTTCAAATAGACGCAATATTAATAAAAACGAATAATAAAAATTTCGTCGTTTTTATGCTGTTTTACGCGTTAAAACGCGGTTAAAGCTCAAACGTGCTGTTTTGCTGCAAAATAATCATTTTTCAAGCACTTTAGATCGTTTGAAATCGTTCCGAATAGACGCAATATTAATAAAAACGAATAATAAAAATTTCGTCACGTTTTTTATGCTGTTTTACGTTAATTTCTTTTTTCGCTTTTTTTAAGGCGTTTAAAATAAAAAGCTTAAAGGGGGCCAAAAAAAAATTTTCAAGCATTTTAGATCGTGGGAAATCGTTCAAATAAAAACTATTAATAAAAAAAATAAAAAAAGAATTCGTCTTTTTTATGCTGTTTTGCGTTAAAAACGCAGATTAAAGCTCAAAACGTGCTTTTTTGGCAAAATAATCTTTTTTAAAACCCCTTTTAAAGATCGTTGAAATCTTTTCAAATAGACGAAAATATTAAAAAAAAGGGAAAAAAAAAAATTTCGTTTTTTTATGTTTTTTACGCTTTAAAAAACGCGGTTAAATAAAACGTGCTTTTTTTTGCTAAAAAAAACTTTTTCCCGGCATTTTAGATCGTTGAAATCGTTAAAAGAGAAGCAATATTAATAAAAACGGAATAAAAAAAATTTGTCGTTTTATCCCTTTTTTTACGCTTTAAAAACGCGGTTAAAGCTAAAAAACGTGCTGTTTTGTTTAAAATAATCTTTTTTCAAGCTTTTTTGAATCGTTGAAATCGTTCAAATAAGCAATATTAAAAAAAACGAATAAAAAAAATTTCGTCTTTTTTTTATGCTGTTTTACGCTTTAAAAAGCAGATATAAGCTCAAAACGTGCTGTTTTGCTAAAAAAAGAGCATTTTCAAGCTTTTTTAGATCTTTTGAAATCGTTCAAATAAAGAATTTAATTAAAAAACGAAAAATAAAAATTCGTCTTTTTTATGCTGTTTTACGTTTAAACGCAGTTTAAAAACTCAAAACGTGCTGTTTTGCTAAAATAATCATTTTCAAGCTTTTTAAGATCGTTGAAATCGTTCAAATAGACGCAATATTAAAAAAAACGAATAAAAAAAATTTCGTATTTTTTAAATGCTGTTTTCGCGTTAAAACGCAGTTTAAAAACCAAAACGTGCTGTTTTGCTAAAAAAAACATTTTCAAGCATTTTTAGATCGTTGAAATCGTTCAAATAGAAGCAATATTAAAAAAAACGAATAAAAAAAAATTGTTTTTTTTATGCGGACGCGTTAAAACGCGTTAAAAAACTCAAAACGTGCTTTTTTGCAAAAAAAATCATTTTCAAGCATTTTAATCTTTTGTCGTTCAAATAGACGCAATTTTTAAAAAACAAATAATAAAAATTTCGCCCTTTTTTTGCTGTTTTACGCTTTAAAAACGCAGATTAAAGCGAAAAACGTGCTGTTTTCTAAAAAAAACATTTTCAAGCTTTTTTAGATTGTTGAAACCCGTTCAAAAAAAAAGAAATTTTTAAAAAACGAATAAAAAAAATTCGTCTTTTTTATGTTTGTTTTACGCGTTAAAACGCAGATTAAACCAAAAGGGTTTTTTGGTTTTAAAATAAGCATTTTAAAAAGCATTTTAGATCGTTGAAATCGTTAAAAAAGAAGCAATATTAATAAAAACGAATAAAAAAAATTCGTGGGTTTTTTATGCTTTTTTACGCTTTAAAAAGGGGGGGAAAAAATAAAACGTGCTTTTTTTCCCAAAAAATAATCATTTTAAAAGCGTCGTTGAAATCGTTCAAATAGACGCAATAAAATTTAAAAAGGGAATAATAAAAATTTCGTCTTTTTTATGCTTTTTTACGCGTTAAAACGCAATTAAAGCTCAAAAGGGTGCTTTTTTTGGAAAATAAGCTTTTTTCAAAAAGGGCATTTTTAGATCGTTGAAATCTTTAAAAATAAAAACTTAAAAATTAAAAAGGGGGAAAAAAAATTTTCTTTTTTTATGTTTTGTTTTACGCGTTAAAACGCAGATTAAAGCTCAAAACGTGCTTTTTTTGCTAAAAAAAATCTTTTTCCCAAGCTTTTTTTAAGGTCGTTGAAACCCTTTCCCAAATAGTCGCAATATTAAAAAAAACGAATAAAAAAAATTTCGTCTTTTTTAAAGCTGTTTTACGGGGTTAAACGCAGATTAAAGCTCAAAACGTGCTTTTTTTGTTAAAATAAGCATTTTAAGCTTTTTAAAATCCTTTGGGAAATCGTTCAAAAAAAGGGCGCAATATTAATAAAAACGAATAAAAAAAAAATTGGTCGTTTTTATGCTTTTTGGGAAAAACGCGGGTTTAAAAACCAAAACGTGCTGTTTTCCCTAAAAAAAACTTTTTTCAAAGCATTTTAGATCGTTGAAATCTTTTTAAATAGACGCAATATTAATAAAAACGAATAAAAAAAAAATTCGTCTTTTTTTATGCTTTTTTACGCTTTAAAAACGCAGATTAAAGCTAAAAACGTGCTGTTTTCCCAAAAATAATCATTTTCAAGCTTTTTTTTAGATTTTGAAATCGCCCAAATAGACGCAATATTAATAAAAACGAATAAAAAAAAAATTTCGTCTTTTTTATGCTGTTTTGCGTTAAAACGCGATTAAAGCTCAAAACGTGCTTTTTTTTTGCAAAATAAGCATTTTCAAGCTTTTTTAGATCGTTGAAATCGTTTCAAATAGAAAAATATTATTAAAAACGAAAAAAAAATTTTTGTCTTTTTTTATGCTTTTTTGCGCTAAAAACCCCAGATGAAAGCTAAAAACGTGTTTTTTGTTTTAAAATAACCCATATTCGGCTTTTTTTAGATCGTTGAAATCGTTAAAAATAGACGCAAATTCAAAAACGAATAAAAAAAATTTCGTCTTTTTTTTATGGGGTTTTTACGGGGGAAAAACGCAAGTTTAAAAAAGCTAAAAACGTCCCTTTTTTTCAAAATAACTTTTTTCAAGCATTTTAATCGTTGAAATCGTTAAAAATAGAAATATTAAAAAAAACGAATAAAAAAAAAATTCGTCGTTTTTATGCTGTTTACGCGTTAAAACGCAGATTAAAAGCTCAGAACGTGCTGTTTTGCTAAAATAATCATATTCAAGCATTTTAGATCGTTGAAATCGTTCAAATAGACGCAATATTAATAAAAGCATTGATCAAAAATTTCGTCGTTTTTATGCTGTTTTACGCGTTAAAACGAGATTTGAGCCAAAACGTGCTGTTTTGCTAAATAAGAATTTTCAAGCATTTTAGATCGTTTGAAATCGTTCAAATAGACAGCAATATTAATAAACGAATAATAAAAATTTCGTCGTTTTTATGCTGTTTTACGCGTTAAAACGCAGATTTAAGCTCAAAACGTGCTGTTTTGCTAAAATAAGCATTTTCAAGCATTTTAGATCGTTTGAAATCGTTCAATGATGAATTTAATAAAAACGAATAATAAAAATTCGTCGTTTTAAATTCTGTTTTACGCGTTAAAACGCAAGCGTTAAACTCAAAACGTGCTGTTTTGCTAAAATAACATTTTCAAGCATTTTAGATCGTTGAAATCGTTCAAATAGACGAATTTAATAAAAAACGAATAAAAAAAATTCGTCGTTTTATGCTGTTTTACGCGTTAAAACGCAGATTAAACTCAAAACGTGCTGTTTTGCTAAAATAATCATTTTCAAGCATTTTAGATCGTTGAAATCGTTCAAATAGACGCAATATTAATAAAAACGAATAATAAAAATTTCGTCGTTTTTATGCTGTTTTACGCGTTAAAACGCAGATTAAAAAGCTCAAAACGTGCTGTTTTGCTAAAATAAGCATTTTCAAGCATTTTAGATCGTTGAAATCGTTCAAATAGACGCAATATTAATAAAAACGAATAATAAAAATTCGTCGTTTTATGCTGTTTTACGCGTTAAAACGCAGATTAAACTCAAAACGTGCTGTTTTGCTAAAATAAGCATTTTCAAGCATTTTAGATCGTTGAAATCGTTCAAATAGAAGCAATATTAATAAAAACGAATAATAAAAATTTCGTCGTTTTTATGCTGTTTACGCGTTAAAACGCAGATTTAAGCCAAAACGATGCTGTTTTGCTAAAATAAGCATTTTCAAGCATTTTAGATCGTTGAAATCGTTCAAATAGACGCAATATTAATAAAAACGAATAATAAAAAATTTCGTCGTTTTATGCTGTTTTACGCGTTAAAACGCAGATTAAAAGCTCAAAACGTGCTGTTTTGCTAAAATAAGCATTTTCAAGCATTTTAGATCGTTGAAATCGTCAAATAGACGCAATATTAATAAAAACGAATAATAAAAATTTCGTCGTTTTATGCTGTTTTACGCGTTAAAACGCAGATTAAGCTCAAAACGTGCTGTTTTGCTAAAATAAGCATTTTCAAGCATTTTAGATCGTTGAAATCGTTCAAATAGACGCAATATTAATAAAAACGAATAATAAAATTTCGTCGTTTTTATGCTGTTTTACGCGTTAAAACGCAGATTAAAGCTCAAAACGTGCTGTTTTGCTTAAAATAAACATTTTCAATGCATTTTAGATCGTTGAAATCGTTCAAATAGACGCAATATTAATAAAAGACGAATAATAAAAATTTCGTCGTTTTATGCTGTTTTACGCGTTAAAACGCAGATTTAAGCTCAAAACGTGCTGTTTTGCTAAAATAAGCATTTTCAAGCATTTTAGATCGTTGAAATCGTTCAAATAAAACGCAATATTAATAAAAACAAATAATAAAAAATCGTCGTTTTTATGCTGTTTTACGCGTTAAATACGCAGATTAAAGCTCAAAACGTGCTGTTTTGCTAAAATAAGCATTTTCAAGCATTTTACATCGTTGAAATCGTCCAAATAGAAGAAATATTAATAAAAACGAATAATAAAAATTCGTCGTTTTATGCTGTTTTACGCGTTAAAACGCAGATTAAAACTCAAAACGTGCTGTTTTGCTAAAATAAGCATTTTCAAGCATTTTAGATTGTTGAAATCGTTCAAATAGAAGCAATATTAATAAAAACGAATAATAAAAATTCGTCGTTTTATGCTGTTTTACGCGTTAAAACGCAGATTAAAGCTAAAAACGTGCTGTTTTGCTGAAATAATCTTTTTCAAGCATTTTAGATCGTTGAAATCGTTCAAATAGACGAATATTAAAAAAAACGAATAAAAAAATTTTTCCCCGTCGTTTTATGCTGTTTTACTTTAAAAAACGAGTTTAAAAAGCGAAAAAGGGGTTTGTTTTGCTAAAATAAGATTTTCAAGCTTTTTTAGATTGGGGAAATCGTTAAAATTTTAAAAAAATTTTTAATAAAACGAATAATAAAAAAATTCGTCGTTTTTATGCTGTTTTACGCTTTAAAAAACGCAGATTAAAACCCCCAAAAACGGCTGTTTTGCTAAAAATAATCATTTTCCCCATTTTAGATCGTTAAAAACCGTTAAAAAGGGAGGGCAATTTTAAATTTAAAACGAATAAAAAAAATTTTCCCCGGTCTTTTTATGCGGGTTTTACGCGTTAAACGCGTTTAAAAAGCTAAAAAATCCCGTTTTGCAAAAAATAAGCTTTTTCAAGCATTTTAGATCGTTAAAACCGTTCAAATAGAAGCAATTTTAAATTTAAAAACGAATAAAAAAAAATTGCCGTTTTATGTTTTTTTACGCGTTAAAACGCAGATTATAGCTCAAAACGTGCTTTTTTTCAAAAATAAGCATTTTCAAGCATTTTAGATCAAAAAATTTGTTCAAATAGAGGGCAAATTAATAAAAACGAATAATAAAATTTCGTCGTTTTATGTTTTTTTACTTTAAAAAACGCAGTTTAAAAAGCTCAAAACGGCTGTTTTGTTTTAAATAATCATTTTCAAGCATTTTAGATCGTTGAAATCGTTCAAATAGACGCAATTAATAAAAACGAATAATAAAAATTTGTCGTTTTTATGCTGTTTTACGCGTTAAAACGCAGATTAAAGCTCAAAAGGGCTGATTTGCTAAAATAAGCATTTTCAAGCATTTTAGATCGTTGAAATCGTTCAAATAGAAGCAATATTAATAAAAACAATAATAAAAATTCGTCGTTTTTATGCTGTTTTACGCGTTGAAACCAGATTAAAGCTCAAACGTGCTGTTTTGCAAAATAACATTTCAAGCATTTTGATCGTTGAAATCGTTCAAATAGACGCAATTAATAAAAAACGAATAATAAAATGTCGTCGTTTTATGCTTTTTACGCGTTAAAACGTCAGATTAAAGCAAAACGTGCTGTTTTGCTAAAATAAGCATTTTCAAGCATTTTGATCGTTGAAATCGTTCAAAATAGAAGAAATATTAATAAAAACGAATAATAAAAAATTCGTCGTTTTATGCTGTTTTACGTTAAAACGCAGATTAAAACTCAAAACGTGCTGTTTTGCTAAAATAAGCATTTTCAAGCATTTAGATTGTTGAAATCGTTCAAATAGAAGCAAATATTAATAAAAACGAATTACGAGTAATTCGTCGTTTATATGCTGTTTTACGCGTTAAAACGCGATTAAAGCTCAAACGTGCTGTTTCGTCCAAATAATCATTTCAAGCATTTTAGATCGATGAAATCGTCTTCAAATAGACGCAATATTAATAAAAACGAATAAAAAATTTTCGTTTTATGCTGTTTTACGCGATAAAAACGCAGATTAAAGCTCAAAACGTGCTGAAATTTTCAAAATAAGCAATTTTCAAGCATTTTAAAGATTGAATCGTTCAAATAGAAGAAATATTTAATAAAAACGTAATAATAAAATTTGCTGTTTTTAGCTTTTTTACGCGTTAAAACGCAGATTAAACTCAAAACGGCTGTTTTGCTAAAAATAATCATTTTCAAGCATTTTAGATCGTTGAAATCGTTCAAATAGACGCAATTAATAAAAAGGAATAATAAAAATTAGCGTTTTAGCTGTTTTACGCGTTAAAACGCAGATTAAAGCTCAAAACGTGATGTTTGCTGAAATAATCATTTTCAAGAATTTTAGATCGTTGAAATCGTTCAAATAGACGCAATATTAATAAAAAATGAATAATAAAATTTTGTCGTTTTATGCTGTTTTACGCGTTAAAACGAGATTAATGCAAAACGTGCTGTTTTAGCTAAAAAATGCATTTTCAAGCATTTTAGATCGTTGAAATCGTTCAAATAGACGCAAATATTAATATTAAACGAATAATAAAAATTTCGCGTTTAATGCGTTTACGTTAAAACGCAGATTAGAGCTCAAAACGCTGTTTTGCTAAAATAAGCATTTTCAAGCATTTTAGATCGTTGAAATCGTTCAAATAGAAGAAATATTAATAAAAAAAATAAAAAATTCGTCGTTTTAGCATGTTACGCGGTAAAACGCAGATTAAAAGCTCAAAAACTTGCTGTTTTGCAAAATAATTATTCAAGCATTTATAGACTTGAAATCGTTCAAATAGACTGCAATATTAATAAAAACGAATAATAAAATTTCGTCGTTTTATGCTGTTTTACGCTTAAAATAATAATGCTCAAAACGTCGTTTTGCTAAAATAATCATTTTCAAGCAATTTTAGATCGTTGAAATCGTTCAATAGACGAATATTAATAAAAACGAATATAAAAATGTCGTGAATTTTATGCTTTTACGCGTTAAAAACGCAATTAAACTCAAAACGTGCTGTTTTTAAAATAACATTTTCAAGCATTTTAGATCGTTGAAATCGTTCAAAAGAAGAATATTAATAAAAACGAATATAAATCGTCGTATTTAATAAAACGATTTTACGCTAAAACGCAGATTTAAGCTCAAAACGTGTTTGCTAAAATAATCATTAAAGCATTTTAGATCGTTGTAAATCGTTCAAATAGATTCAAATTATAAAGAAAATAAAAATTTCGTCGTTTTAATTTACAGTTAAAACGCAGATTAAGCTCAAACTGTTTTGCTAAAATAAGCATTTTAAGCTTTTAACTTGAAATCGTTTAAAGCATAAATTAATAAAAACAATATTAATAAAAATCGTTTTAATGTGTTTACGCGTTAAAACGCAGATTAAAGCTCAAAACGTGCTGTTTTGCTAAAATAATCATTTTCGCTTTTTAGATCGTTGAAATTTCAAATAGACGCAATATTAATAAAAATAATAATAAAAATTTCGTCGTTTTATGCGTTTTACGCGTTAAACGCAGATTAAAGCTCAAAACGTGCTGTTTTGCTAAAATAAGCATTTTCAAGCATTTTAATAGTTGAAATCGTTCAAATAGAAGCAATATTAATATAAAAACGAATAATAAAAATCGTCGTTTTTATGCTGTTTTACGCGTTAAAACGCAGATTAAAGCTCAAAACGTGCTGTTTTGCTGAAATAATCATTTTCAAGCATTTTAGATCGTTGAAATCGTTCAAATAGACGAATATTAATAAAAACGAATAAAAAAATTCGTCGTTTTTATTGTTACGCGTTAAACGCATTAGTAAAACGTGCTGTTTTGCTAAATAAGTATTTTCAAGCATTTTAGATCGTTGAAATCGTTCAAATAGAAGAAATATTAAAAAACGAATAATAAAAAATTCGTCGTTTTATGCTGTTTTACGCCTTAAAACGCAGATTAAAGCTCAAAACGTGCTGTTTTGTAAAATAATCATATTCAAGCATTTTAGATCGTTGAAATCGTTCCAAATAGACGCAATTTAATAAAAAAATAATAAAATTTCGTTTTATGCGTTTTACGCCTTAAACGCAGTTTAAAGCTCAAAACGCTGTTTTGCTAAAATAATCATATTCAAGCATTTTAGATCGTTGAAACGTTCAAATAGATCGCAATATTAATAAAAACGAATCATAAAAAATTTCGCTTTTAATGTTTATGCTTAAATCGCAGATTTAAGCTCAAAACGGCTGTTTTGCTGAAATAATCATTTCAATTTTAGACGTTGAAATCTTCAAATTAGACGCGAATATATAAAAAACGAATAATAAAAATTTCTCGTTTATGCTGTGTTACCGCTAAAACGCAGATTAAACAGTAAAACGTCTGTTTTGCTATAATAAGCTATTTTCAAGCATTTAGATCGTTGAAATCGTTCAAATAGAAGAAATATTAATAAAAACGAATAATAAAAATCTCGTTTTTATGCTGTTTTACGCGTTAAAACGCAGATTAAAGCTCAAAACGTGCTGTTTTGCTGAAATAATCATTTTCAAGCATTTTAATCGTTGAAATCGTTCAAATAGAGCAATATTAATAAAAACGAATAATAAAAATTTTGTCGTTTTATAGCTTTTTACGCGTTAAAACGCAGATTAAAGCTCAAAACGCTGTTTTGCTAAAATAAGCATTTTCAAGCATTTTAGATCGTTGAAATCGTTCAAATAGACGCAATATTAATAAAAAGGAATAATAAAAATTCGTCGTTTTATGCTGTTTTACGCGTTAAAACGCAGATTAAAGCTCAAAACGTGCTGTTTTGCTGAAAATAATCATTTTCAGCATTTTAGATCGTTGAAATCGTTCAAATAGACGCAATATTAATAAAAACGAAAATAAAAATTTTGTCGTTTTATGCTGTTTTACGCGTTAAAACGCAGATTAATGCGCAAAACGTGCTGTTTTGCTAAAATAAGCATTTTTCAAGCATTTTAGATTGTTGAAATCGTTCAAATAAAAGAAATATTAATAAAAAACGAATATAACATTCTACGTTTTATAGCTGTTTTACGCGTTAAAACGCAGATTAAGCTCAAAACGTGCTGTTTTGCTTAAAATAAGCATTTTCAAGCATTTTAGATCGTTGAAATCAAGTTCAGATTAGAAATATTAATAAAAACGAATAAAAAAAAATCGTCGTTTTATGCATGTTTTACGCGTTTACGCAGATTAAAGCTCAAAACGCTGTTTTGCGAAAATAATCATATTCAAGCATTTTAGATCGTTGAAATCGTTCAAATAGACGCAATATTAATAAAAACGAATAAAAAAATTCTGTCGTTTTTATGCTGTTTTACGCGTTAAAACGCAGATTAATGCTCAAAACGTGCTGTTTTGCTAAAATAATCATTTTCAAGCATTTTAGATCGTTGAAATCGTTCAAATAGACGCAATATTAATAAAAAACGAATAATAAAATTCGTCGTTTATGCTGTTTTACGCGTAAAACGCAGATTAAAGCTCAAAACGTGCTGTTTTGCTAGAAATAACTTTTTAAAGCATTTTAGATCGTTGAAATCGTTCAAAAAAAGAAAATATTAAAAAAAAACGAATAATAAAAAATTGTCTTTTTTGCTGTTTACGCGGAAAACGGGGAAAAAGCCCAAAAGGGCCGGCAAAAAACCATTTAAATTTTTTAGATCGTTAAAACGTTCAAATAGACGCAATATTAAAAAAAAACGAATAATAAAATTTCGTCTTTTTTATGCTTTTTTACGCGAAAAACGCAGATTAAGCTAAAAAACGTGCTGTTTTGCAAAAAAATTTTTCAAGCATTTTAGATCGTGAAATGCAAAAGAGCAATATTAATAAAAACGAATAAAAAAAAATTCTCGGTTGTTTTACGCGTTAAAAGCGATTAAAGCTCAAAACGGCTGTTTTGCAAAAAAATAACATTTCCCCCTTTTGGGATCGTGAAATTTTTAAATAGAGCAATTAAAAAAAAACGTAAAAAACGTCTTTTTTTGGTTTTACGCGTTAAAACGCGATTCCCTCAAAACGTGCTGTTTTGCCCCAAAACATTTTCGCATTTTAGATGTTGAAATCGTTCAAAAGAGAATTTTTAAAAAAAACAATAAAAAAAATTTCGTTTTTTATGCTTTTTTTACGCTTTAAAAACGCAGATTAAAGCTAAAAAGGGTTTTTTTGCTAAAATAATCATTTTCAAGCATTTTAGATCCTGAAATCGCAAATAGAGAAATATTAAAAAAAACGAATAATAAAATTTCGTCGTTTTATGCGTTTTACGCGTTAAAACGCAGATTAAAGCTCAAAACGGGGTTTTCCCAAAAAAACTTTTTAAGCATTTTAGATCGTTGAAACGTTCAAATAGAGCAATATTAATAAAAACGAATAATAAAAATTTCTCGTTTTATGCTGTTTTACGCGTTAAAACGCGATTGGCCCAAAACGTGCTTTTTTTGCTAAATAACTTTTTCAAGCTTTTTAAATCTGAAACGTTCAAAAAAAGCAATATTAATAAAAACGAATAAAAAAAAAATTCGCCCTTTTATGTGTTTTACGCTTTAAAAACGCAAATTAAAAGCTCAAAGGGCTTTTTTTAAAAATAAACCTTTTGATCGTTGAAATCTTTCCCAAAGAGAATATTAATAAAAACGAATAAAAAAATTTTGTCGTTTTATGTGTTTTCGGTTAAAACGCAGAAAAGCTAAAAACGTGTTTTTCAAAAAACATTTTCAAGCTTTTTAATCGTTGAAATCGTTCAAAAAAAGAAATATTAATAAAAACGAATAAAAAAAATTTTTTGCGTTTTATGTTTTTTTTACGCTTTAAAAAACGCAGTTTTAAGCTAAAAAGGGCTGTTTTGCAAAATAATCATTTTCCCCAAGGATCGGGAAATCGTTCCCAAATAGACGAAAATTTTAAATAAAAACGAATAAAAAAAAATTTTCGCGTTTTATGTTGTTTTACGCGTTAAAACGCAGATTAAAGCTCAAAACGTGCTGTTTTGCCAAAATAAGATTTCAAGCATTTTAGATCGTTAAAATCTTCAAAGAAGAATATTAAAAAAAAAAACGAATAAAAAAAATTCGTCGTTTTATGCTGTTTTACGCGTTAAAACGCAGTTTTAAGCTAAAAACGGGTTTTGCTAAAATACATTTTCAAGCATTTTAGATCGTTGAAATCTTTTTCAAAAAAAGAATATTAAAAAAAAAACGAATAAAAAAAAACGTCGTTTTATGCGTTTTACGCGTTAAACGAGATTAAAGCTCAAAACGTGCTGTTTTTTTAAAAAAACCCTTTTCAAGCATTTTAGATGTTAAATCGTTAAAAAGACGCAATATTAAAAAAACGAAAAAAAAATTTCTTCGTTTTATGTTGTTTTAGGGTTAAAACGAGATTAAAGTCAAAACGTGCTGTTTTGAAAATTTCTTTTTCGCTTTTTAGATCCGAAATCGTTCAAAAGAAAAATATTAATAAAAACAAAATAAAACGCGTTTTATGCTTTTTACCGTTAAAACGAAAAACTCCCAAAATGCGTTTTGCTAAAATAACATTTTCGCTTTTTAGATCGTTAAAATGTTCAAATAGACGCAATATTAATAAAACGAATAAAAAATTTCGCTTTTTTGTTTTTTCGCTTTAAAAAACGCAGATTAAAGCTAAAAAACGTGCTGTTTTTAAAATAAGCATTTTAAACATTTTAGATCGTTGAAATCGTTCAAATAGAAGCAAAATTAATAAAACGAATAATAAAAACGTCGTTTTATGCTGTTTTAGGGTTAAAACGCAAATTAAAGCTCAAAACGTGCTGTTTTGCTAAAAAAACTTTTCAAGCATTTGACCGTGAAACCTTTCCCAATAGAGAATTTTAAAAAAAAAACGAAAAAAAAAAATTCTGTTTTATGCGTTTTACGCGTTACAACGCAGATTAAAGCTCAAAAGTGCTGTTTTGCTAAAATAATCATTTTCAAGCTTTTTAGATCGTTAAATCGTTCAAATAGACGAAATTTAAAAAAAAAAACGAATAATAAAAATTTCGCGTTTTTATGCTGTTTTACGCTTTAAAAACGCAGATTGCTCAAAGGGCTGTTTTTAAAATAAGCATTTTCAAGCATTTTAGATCGTGAAACGTTCAAATAAAGAAATTTAAATATAAAACGAATAAAAAAAAATTCGTCGTTTTATTGTTTTAGGGTTAAAACGCAGTTTAAAAAGCTAAAAAAACGTGCTGTTTTGCTGAAATATCATTTTCGCATTTTAGATCGTTGAAATGCAAATAGACGCAAAATTAAAAAAAAAAAGAATAAAAAAAAATTTCGCGTTTTATGCTGTTTTAGCTTTAAAAAACGAGATTAAAGCGCAAAACGTGCTGTTTTGCTAAAATAAGATTTTCAAGCATTTTAGATTGTTGAAATCGTTCAAATAAAAGAAAATTAATAAAAACGAATAAAAAAATTGTCGTTTTATGCCTTTTTACGCGTTAAAACGCGATTAAAGCTCAAAAGTGTTTTTGCTAAAAAATCTTTTTCAAGCATTTTGATCGTTGAAATCGTTCAAATAGACGCAATATTAAAAAAAAACGAATAAAAAAAATTTGCCGTTTTATGCTGTTTTACGCTTTAAAAAACGAGATTAAAGCTCAAAACGTGCTGTTTTGCTAAAATAAGCATTTTCAAGCTTTTTGATCGTTGAAAGTTAAAAAAGACGCAATATTAATAAAAACAAATAATAAAAATCGTCGTTTCATGCTTTTTTACGCGTTAAAACGCAGTTTAAAAAACCCCGGCTGTTTTCAAAATAATCATTTTCAAGCATTTTAGATCGTTGAAATCGTTCAAATAGACGCAATATTAAAAAACGAATAATAAAATTTCTCGTTTTATGCTGTTTTACGCGTTAAAACGCAGATTAGAGCTAAAACGTGCTGTTTTGCTAAAATAAGCATTTTCAAGCATTTTAGATCGTTGAAATCGTTCAAATAGAAAAATATTAAAAAAAAACGAATAATAAAAATTCGTCGTTTTTGCTGGTTACGCGGTAAAACGAGTTTAAAAAGCTCAAAACGTGCTTTTTTGCGAAAATAATCATATTCGATTTTAGATCGTTGAAATCGTTCAAATAGACGCAATATTAAAAAAAAACGAATAATAAAATTTGTCGTTTTATGCGTTTTACGGGGTAAAACGCAGAAAGGCTAAAAACGTGCGTTTTGCAAAAAATAATCATTTTCGCAATTTTAGATCGTTAAATCGTTCAAAAGACGCAATATTAAAAAAAAAACGAATAATAAAAATGTCGCGTTTTATTGTTTTACGCGAAAAACGCAGATTAAAGCTAAAAAGGGCTGTTTTGCTAAAATAAGCATTTTCAAGCATTTTAGATCGTTGAAACGTTTAAATAGAAGAAATTTTAAAAAAAAAACGAATAATAAAAAATTGTCGTTTTATGTTGCTTTACGCGTTAAAACGGATTGCTCAAACGTGCTTTTTGCCAAAATAAGCATTTTCAAGCATTTTAGATCGTTGAAATCGTTCAAATAGAAGCAATATTAATAAAAACGAATAAAAAAAAATTCGTCGTTTTATGCTGTTTACGCGTTAAAACGCAGATTTAAGCTCAAAACGTGCTGTTTTGCTAAAATAACATTTTCAAGCATTTAGATCGTTGGAAATCGTTCCAATAGACGCAAAAATTAATAAAACGAATAAGAAAATTTCGTCGTTTTATGTTGTTTTACGCGTTAAAACGCAGATTAAAGCTCAAACTGTGTTTTGCCAAAATAAGCATTTTCAAGCATTTTAGATCGTTGAAATCGTTCAAATAGAAGCAATATTAATAAAAACGAATAAAAAAAATTCGTCGTTTTTATGTTGTTTTACGCGTTAAACGCAGATTTAAGCTCAAAACGTGCTGTTTTGTAAAATAGGCATTTTCAAGCATTTTAGATCGTTGAAATCGTTCAAATAGAAGCAATATTAAAAAAAAACGAATAATAAAAATTCGTCGTTTTATGCTGTTTTACGCGTTACAACGCAGTTTAAAAAGCTCAAAACGTGCTGTTTTGCTAAAATAATCATTTTCAAGCATTTTGAACCGTTGAAATCGTTTCCAATAGACGCAATGTTAATAAAAAACGAATAAGAAAAATTTCGTCGTTTTTATGCTGTTTACGCGTTACAACGCAGATTAAAGCTCAAACGTGCTGTTTTGCTAAAATAATAATAATCATTTTCAAGCATTTTAGATCGTGAAATCGTTCAAATAGACATAATATTAATAAAACGAATAATAAAAATTTCGTCGTTTTTATGCTGTTTTTACGCGTTAAAACGCAGATTAAAGCTCAAAACGTTAACTGTTTTGCTAAAATAAGCATTTTCAAGCATTTTAGATCCGTTTGAAATCGTTCAAATAAGAGCATATTAATATAAAACGAATGGCAAAATTCGTCGTTTTATGCTGTTTACGCGTTAAAACGCAGATTAAGCTCAAACGGTGCTGTTTTGCTGAAATATTCATTTTCAAGCATTTTAGATCGTTGAAATCGTTCAAATAGACGCAATATTGTAAAAAGAATAATAAAAATTTTAAGATGCGTTTTTTTATGCTGTTTTGCGGTAAACCCGCAAGATTAAAGAAGCCGCAAAAACGATGCTGTTTGCTTTAAAATAAAAGCTTATTTTCAAGCATTTTAGATTATTTGAAATCCCGTTTCAAATAAAAAGGAAATATTAATAAAGCAGATAATAAAAAATTCGTCGTTTTTATGCTGTTTTGCCGATTAAAACGCAGATTAAAAGAAACTCAAATGTGCTGTTTTGCGCAAAATCAATCATTTTCAAGCATTTTAGATCGTTAAGTCGTTTAGTGCGGTAATAAAAACGAATAATGGTACGGTAGTTTTTATTACTTTGTTTTACTTGATTAAAAAGAAACGCAGATTAAAAAGCTCAAAACGATGCTGTTTTGCTTTAAAATAAAAGCATTTTCAAGAAGCATTTTTTAGATCGTTTGAAATCGTTTCAAATAGACGCAATATTAATAAAAACAAATAATAAAATTCGTCGTTTCATGCTGTTTTGCGCGTTAAACTGGATTAAAACTCAAAACGATGCTGTTTGCACAAAATAATCATTTTCAAGCATTTTAGATCGTTGAAATCGTTTCCGATAGACGCAATGGTAAGCAAAACGAATAATAAAAAAATTTCTACGTCGTTTTTACATGCTTTGTTTTGCACGCGATTTAAAACGCAGATTGGGGAAAGCTCAAAACGTGCTGTTTGCCTAAAACCGGCAAAGCATTTTAGATCGTTTAGAGAAATCGTTCAAATAGAAGAAATATTAATAAAACGAATAATAAAAAGTTAAGTTAGTTTTTTATGCTGTATTTACGCAGTAAAACGCAGATTAAGAAACAAAAACGTGCTGTTTGCGAAAATAATCATATTCAAGCATTTTAGATCGTTGGGAAATCCCGTTCAAATAGACGCAATATTAATAAAAACGGAATAATACAAAAATTTCTACGTCGTTTTTTATGCTGTTTTACGCGGTAAAACGCGAATTAGGCACCAAAACGATATTTTTTGCTAAAATAATCATTTCAACACTTTAGATCGTTGAAATCGTTCAGAGCCGGGCAATATTAATAAAAACGAATAATAAAAATATGCGTCGTTTTTTATGCTGTTTTACGCGTTAAACGTTAAAACAAAACGTGCTGTTTGCTTGCTAAAATAAAGCAGTTTCAAGCATTTTGGGTAAGGAAATCGTTCAAAAGAAGCAATATTAATAAAACGAATAATAAAAAAGTCGTCGTTTTTTATGCTGTTTTTTACGCGTTAAAACGCAGATTAAAACTCAAAACGTGCTGTTTTTTTATTAAAACCAATCATTTTCAAGCATTTTAGATCGTTGAAATCGTTCAAATAGACGCAATATTAATAAAAACAAATATAATAAAAATTTCGTCGTTTTTTATGCTGTTTTACGCGTTAAAACGCAGATTAAAACTCAAAACGTGCTGTTTTGCTAAAATAAGCATTTTCAAGCATTTTTAGATCGTTGAAATCGTTTAAGTGAAACAATACCAATAAAAACGAATAATAAAAATTCGTCGTTTTTTATGCTGTTTACGCGTTAAACACCGATTGGCTCAAAACGTGCTGTTTTGCTAAAATAATCATTTTTCAAGCACATTTTAGATGGTTAGAAATCAGCGCTCAAATAGACGCAATATTAATAAAAACGAATAATAAAATTTCGTCGTTTTATGCTGTTTTTACGCGTTAAAACGCAGATTAAAACTCAAAACGTGCTGTTTTGCACAAAATAATAAGCATTTTTCAAAGCATTTTTAGATCGTTGAAATCGTTCAAATAGAAGCAATATTAATAAAAAACAAATAATAAAAAAAATTCGTCGTTTTGTAACGGTTTTGCGCGGTAAAACGCAGATTAAAACTCAAGCAAATTGCTGTTTTGCTAAAATAATCATTTCAAGCATTTTTAGATCGTTGAAATCGTTCAAAATGGTCGCAATATTAATAAAAACGAATAATAAAATTTCTCGTTTTATGCTGTTTTTACGCGTTAAAACGCAGATTAAAGCTCAAAACGTGCTGTTTTGCTAAAATAATCATTTTCAAGCATTTTAAGATCATTGAAATCGTTCCAAATAGACGCAATATTATTAAAAACAGATAATAAAAGGAATTCGTCGTTTTTATGCTGTTTTACGCGCGTTAAAACGCAGATTAAAAAGCGCTCAAAACGTGCTGTTTTGCTAAAATAATCATTTTCAGAAGCATTTTGATAGTTGAAATCGTTCCAGGCAGGCGCAATATTAATAAAACGAATAATAAAAATTTCTGTCGTTTTTTTATGCTGTTTTACCGCGTTAAAACGCGAATTAAAAGCTCAAAACGTGCTGTTTTGCTAAAATGGCATTTCAAGCTTTTTAGATCTTTGAAATCGTTCAAAAAAGAAATATTAAAAACGAATAAAAAAAAATTCGTCGTTTTTATGCTGTTTACGGGGTAAAACGAGATTAAACTAAAAAACGTGCTGTTTTGCAAAATAATCATTTCAAGCATTTTAGATCGTTGAAATCGTTCAAATAGACGCAATATTAAAAAAAACAATAATAAAATTTCGTGTTTTATGCTGTTTTACGCGTTAAAACGCAGATTAAGCTAAAAACGTGCTGTTTTGCAAAAATAACCCTTTTTCAACATTTTAGATGTTAAACGTTCAAAAGACCAATATTAAAAAAACGAATAAAAAAAATTCGTCGTTTTATTTTTTTACCGTTAAAACGCAGAAAAATAAAACGGCTTTTTTGCTAAAATAAGCATTTTCCATTTTGATCGTTGAAATCGTTCAAAAAAGAAATATTAAAAAAAAACGAATAATAAAAAATTCGTCTTTTTTATGCGTTTTAGGGTTAAAACGAGATTAAAGCTAAAAAACGTGCTTTTTTTAAAATAACATTTTCAAGCTTTTTGATCGTGAAATCGTTCAAATAGCGCAATATTAATAAAAAAAAAAAAAAAATTTCGCGTTTTATGTGTTTACGCTTTAAAAACGCAGTTTAAAAAGCTCAAAAGGGCTGTTTTGCAAAAAATAACTTTTTCAAGCTTTTTTAAATGTGAAATGTTCAAAAGAGCAATATTAAAAAAAAAAACGAATAAAAAAATTTTTGCTTTTTTATGCTGTTTACGTCGTTTTATGCTGTTTTTAGGGTTAAAAAACGAGATTAAAAGCTCAAACGTCCCGTTTTGCTAAAAAAAAAATTTTCGGCATTTTAGATCGTTGAAATCGTTAAAAAAGAAGCAATTTTAAATAAAAAAACGAATAAAAAAAAATTGTCGTTTTTATGCTGTTTTACGCGTTAAAACGCAGAAAAGCCCCCGAAACGCTGTTTTTTAAAAAAAATTCATTTTTCCAAGCATTTTAAATCGTTAAAAACCTTCAAATAGACGCAAATTTAAAAAAACGAATAAAAAAAATTTCGTCTTTTTTGCTGTTTTACGCTTTAAAAACGCAGAAAAAAGCTAAAAACGGCTGTTTTGTTTAAAAAATACGAATTTTCGCTTTTTTAATCGTTGAAATCTTTTTAAAAGAAGAAATTTAAAAAAAACAAAAAAAAAAAATTCGTCTTTTTCTATTTTTTTTACGCGTTAAAACGCAGTTTAAAAGCTCAAAACGTGCTGTTTTGGTTAAAAAATAACCCATTTTCAAGCTTTTTTAGATATTTGGGAAATCTTTCAAATAGACGAAATATTAAAAAAAAAACGAATAAAAAAATTTTCCTTTTTTATGCTGTTTTACGCTTTAAAAAGGGGGGGTTTTAAAAAGCTAAAAACGTGCTGTTTTTAAAAAAAAAAGGTTTCAAGCTTTTTTAGATCGTTAAAATTTGGTAAAATAGAGGAAATTTAATAAAAACCCAAAAAAAAATTGTCGTTTTATGCTGTTTTACGCGTTAAAACGCAGTTTAAAAACCCTTAAAAACGGCTTTTTTTGCTAAAATAATCATTTTCCCCTTTTTAGATCGGGAAATTTGTTTTAAATAGTCGCAATATTAAAAAAAACGAAAAATTTAAAAATTTCGCCGTTTTTTCCCTTTTTTTACGCGTTAAAAGGGGGGGAAAAGCCCCAAAACGTGCTGTTTTGCAAAAAATTAAGCATTTTCGGCTTTTTTAGATCGTTGAAATCGTTCAAATAGAAATTATTAAAAAAAAAAACGAATAAAAAAAAATTCGTCGTTTTTATGCTGTTTTAGCGAAAAAACGCAGATTAAACCCTCAAAAGGGCCGGGTTTTCCCAAAAATAATCATTTTCAAGCTTTTTTAGACGTTGAAATCGTTCAAATAGACGCAATTTTAAAAAAAAAAACGAATAAAAGAAATTTCGTCGTTTTATGCTGTTTTACGCGTTAAAAACGCAGACAAAAGCTAAAAAGGGCTGTTTTGCTAAAAAAAACATTTTCAAGCTTTTTTAGATCGTTGAAATCGTTCAAATAAAAAGCAATTTTTTAAAAAAAACGAATAATAAAAATTCGTCTTTTTTATGCGTTTTTTTACGCGTTAAAACGCAGATTAAAAGCCCCAAAAGGGCTGTTTTGTTTAAAATAATCATTTTAAAAAGCATTTTGATCGTTAAAAATCGTTCAAATGGGACGCAATATTAAAAAAAAAAC
>NW_027046358.1:0-25000 GCF_025399875.1 Dalotia coriaria | reverse complement strand
AAATTTAAAAAAAAAAAAATTCCTTTTTTTTTTTCCCAAAAAATTAAACCAAATTTTTTAAAAAAAAACTTTTAAAAAATTTTGCTTTTAATTTTTTTGGAAAAAAAAAAAAAAAAAAAATTTTTTGGGAAAAAAATTTTTTTTTTAAAAAAATTTAAAAAAAAAAAAATTTTTTAAAAAAAAAAAAAAATTTTTCGTTTTTTTTTTTTTTTAAAAAAAAAAAAAAAAAAAAAATTTTTTTCCCTTTTTTTTTTTTAAAAAAAAAAAAACCCCCAAAAAAATTAAAAAAAAAAAAAAAATTTGGTTTTTTAAAAGGAAAATTTAAAAAAAAAAAAAAAAAATTTTTTTTTTCCTTTTAAAAAAAAAAGCTAAAACGTTTTTAAAAAAAATTTTAAAACAAAAAAAAATTTTTTAAAAGGTTTTTTAAAAAAAAAAAAAAAATTTTTTTTTTTTTTAAAAAAAAAAAAAAAAAAAAAAAAAAAAAAAAATTTGGTTTTCAGATTAAAAGCTCAAACGCTGTTTTGCTAAAATAAGCATTTTCAACATTTTAGATCGCTGGAAACTGTTCAATAGACGCAATATTAATAAAACAAATAATGCGTACCCTCTGTCGTTTTTTATAAGTGCCAGTTTTACGCGTTAAAAACGCAGATTAAAGCTCAAACGCTGTTTTGCTAAAATAAGTGATTTTCAAGATTTTTTAGATCGTTGAAATTGTTCAAATAGAAGCGACATTAATAAAAACGAATAGCCAAAATTCGTCGTTTTTATAAGCTGTTTTACGCGTTAAAAACGTGCGCAGATTAAAGCTCAAACGTGCTGTTTTGCTAAATAAGCATTTTCAAGCATTTTATCATTGAATCGTTCAAATAGACGCTAAATAAAAATAAAAACGAATAATAAAAATTTCGTCGTTTTATGCTGTTTCCACGCGTTAAAACGCAGAATGTGCTCAAAACGTGCTGTTTTGCTGCTAAAATAAGCATTTTCAAGCATTTTAGATCGTTGAAATCGTTCAAATAGACGCATTATTAATAAAAAAACGAACAATAAAAATTTCGTCGTTTTATGCTGTTTTACGCGTTAAAACGCAGATTAAAGCTCAAAAACGCGCTGCTGTTTTGCTGCTAATATAAGCATTTTCAAGCATTTTAGATCGCTGGAAATCGTCTCAAATATGCCAAATATTACAATAAAACGAATAATAAAAAAAAAATCGCTCGCTTTTATGCTGTTTTACGCGTTAAACGCAGATTAAAGCTCAAACGCGCTGTTTTGCTAAAATAAGCATTTTCAAGCATTTTGTGATCGCTGAAATCGTTCAAATAGGAAGCAATATTAATAAAAACGAATAATAAAAATCTGTCGTTTTATGCTGTTTTACGCGTTAAAAACGCAGATTAAAGCCTCACAACGTGGTGTTTTCAAAATAAGCATTTTCAAGCATTTTAAATCGTTGAAATCGTTCAAACAGACGCACAAAATAAAAAAAACGAATAATAAAAATTTCGTCGTTTTATGCTGTTTTACGAGTTAAACGCGAATAAAGCTCAAAACGTGCTGTTTTGCTGCTAAAATAAGCATTTTCAAGCATTTTAGATCGTTGAAATCGTCTTTTCGCTAAAATAGACGCAATTATTAATTAAAAACGAATAATAAAAATTTCGTCGTTTTATGTTGTTTTACGCGTTAAAACGCAGATCAGTGCCCTTCAACCGTGCTGTTTTGCTAAAATAAGCATTTTCAAGCATTTTAAATCGTTGAAATCGTACAAATAGAAGCAATATTAATAAAAAAAAAAAAACGAATAATAAAAATTCGTCGTTTTTATAAGCGTTTTACGCGTTAAAACGCAGATTAAAAGCTCAAAGCGTGCTGTTTTGCTAAAATAAGCATTTCGCATTTTAGATCGTTGAAATCGTTCAAATAGAAGCAATATTAATAAAAACGAATAATAAAAATCGTCGTTTTATGCTGTTTTACGCGTTAAAACGCAGATTAAAGCTAAAAACGTGCTGTTTTGCTAAAATAAGCATTTTCAAGCATTTTGATCTTTGGGAAATCGTTCAAATAGACGCAATATTAATAAAAACGAATAATAAAATTTCCGTCGTTTTATGCTGTTTTTACGCGTTAAAACGCAGATTAAAGCTCAAAACGTGCTGTTTTGCTAAAATAAGCATTTTCAAGCATTTTAGATCGTTGAAATCGTTCAAATAGAAGCAATATAATAAAAACAAATTTATAGAAATTCGTCGTTTTATGCTGTTTTACGCGTTAAAACGCAGATTAAAGCTCAAACGTGCTGTTTTGCAAAAATAAGCATTTTCAAGCATTTTAGATCTTTAAAATCGTTCAAATAGACGCACAAAAAATAAAAACGAATAATAAAAAATTTCGTCTTTTTTATGCTGTTTTACGCGTTAAAAGCAGAATAAACCCTCAAAACGTGCTTTTTTGCTAAAATAAGCATTTTCAAGCATTTTAGATCGTTGAAATCGTTAAAATAGACGCAATTAATAAAAACGAATAATAAAATTTGTCGTTTTATGCTGTTTTACGAGTTAAAACGCAGATTAAAGCTCAAAACGTGCTGTTTTGTTAAAATAAGTTTTTTAAACATTTTAGATCGTTGAAACCGTTCAAATAGACGCAAAAAATAAAAACGAATAATAAAATTTCGTCGTTTTATGCTATTTTACGCGTTAAAACGCGAAAAGCTCAAAACGTCTGTTTTGCTAAAATAAGCATTTTCAAACATTTTAGATCTTTGGGAAACCGTTCAAATAGAAGCAATATTAAAAAAAATCGAATAATAAAATTTCGTCGTTTTATGCTGTTTTACGGTTAAAACGCGGATTAAAGCTCAAAACGTGCTGTTTTGCTAAAATAAGCATTTTCAGCATTTTAGATCGTTGAAATCGTTCAAATAGACGCAATATTAAAAAAAACGAATAATAAAAAATTTCGTCGTTTTATGCTGTTTTACGCGTTAAAACGCAGATTAAAGCTCAAATCGTGCTGTTTTGCTAAAATAAGCATTTTCAAGCATTTTAAATCGTTGAAATCGTACAAATAGAAGCAATATTAATAAAAACGAATAATAAAAAATTCGTCGTTTTATGCTTGTTTTACGCGTTAAAACGCAGTTTAAAAAGCTCAAAACGTGCTGTTTTGCTAAAATAAGCATTTTCGCTTTTTAGATCGTTGAAATCGTTCAAATAGACGCAATAAAAATAAAAACGAATAATAAAATTTTCGTCGTTTTATTGTTTTACGCGTTAAAACGCAGATTAAAGCTAAAAACGTGCTGTTTTGCTAAAATAAGCATTTTCAAGCATTTTAGATGGTTGCACCGTTCAAATAGACGCAATATTAAAAAAAAACGAATAATAAAATTTCGTCGTTTTATGTTGTTTTACGCTTAAAACGCAGATTAAACCCTCAAAACGTGCTGTTTTGCTAAAATAAGCATTTTCAAGCATTTTAGATCGTTGAAATCGTTCAAATAAAATCAATATTAATAAAAACGAATAAAAAAAAATTGTCGTTTTTATGCTGTTTTACGATTTAAAAACGCAGATTAAAGCTCAAAACGTGCTTTTTTGTTAAATAAGCATTTTCAAACATTTTAGATCGTTGAAATCGTTCAAATAGAAGCAATATTAATAAAAACGAATAATAAAAATTCGTCGTTTTTATGCTGTTTTACGCGTTAAAACGCAGTGCTGTTTTACGAGTTAAAACGCAGATTAAAAGCTCAAAACGCGCTGTTTTGTTAAAATAAGCATTTTCAAACATTTTAGATCGCTGGAACCGTTCAAATAGGAAGCAATATTACAAAAAACGAATAATAAAATCTGGCCGTTTTTATGTTTTACGCAAGTTAAAACGCAGATTAAAGCTCAAACGTGCTGTTTTTGCTAAAATAAGCATTTTCAAGCATTTTAGATCGTTAAAATCGTTCAAATAGACGCAATATTAATAAAAACGAATAATGTACCCCGTCGTTTTATGCCTTTACCCGTTAAAACGCAGATTAAAGCTCAAAACGTGTTGTTTTGCTAAAAATAAGCATTTTCAAGCATTTTAGATCGTTGAAATCGTTCAAATAGAAGCAATATTAATAAAAACGAATAATAAAAAATTCGTTTTATGTTGTTTTACGCGTTAAAACGCAGATTAAAGCTCAAAAACGTGCTGTTTTGCTGTAAATAAGTATTTCGGGTGATGGATCGTTGAAATCGTTCAGTAATAAAATAAAAACGAATATTGCAAAATTTCGTCGTTTTATGCTATTTTACGCTAAAACGCAGAATAAAGCTCAAAACGTGCTGTTTTATTAAAATAAGCATTTTCAAGCATTTTAGATCGTTGAAATCGTTCAACAGACGCAATAAAAATAAAAACAAATAATAAAATTTCGTCGTTTTTATAAGTTGTTTTACGCGTTAAACGTAACAAAAGCTCAAAACTTTCGTTTTGCTAAAATAAGCATTTTCAAGCATTTTAGATCGTTGCAACCGTTCAAATAGACGCAATATTAATAAAACGAATAATAAAAAATTCGTCGTTTTATAAGGTTTTACGCGTTAAAAACGCAGATTAAAGGTCAAACGTGTGCTGTTTCCATAAAATAAATTTTCAAGCATTTTAGATCGTTGAAATCGTTCAAATAGACGCAATATTAATAAAACGAATAATGTACTCCGTCGTTTTTATGCTGTTTTACGCGTTAAAACGCAGATTAAAAGCTCAAACGTGCTGTTTGCTAAAATAAGCATTTTCAAGCATTTTAGATCGTTGAAATCGTTCAAATAGCAATATTAATAAAAAACGAATAATAAAATTTATCGTTTTTATGCTGTTTTACGAGTTAAAAACGCAGATTAAAGCTCAAAACGTGCTGTTTTGTTTAAAATAAGCATTTCAAGCATTTTAGATCGTTGAAATCGTTCAAATAAAATCAATATTAATAAAAACGAATACTGTAAAAATTCGTCGCTTTTATGTTGCTACGAGTTAAAACGCAGATTAAAGCTCAAAACGTGCTGTTTTGTTAAAATAAGCATTTTCAAACATTTTAGATCGTTAAAATCATTCAAATAGAAGCAATATTAATAAAAAACGAATAATAAAAATTCGTCGTTTTATGCTGCTCTTTACGCGTTAAAACGCAGATTAAAGCTCAAAACGTGCTGTTTTGCTAAAATAAGCATTTTCAAGCATTTTAGGATCGTTGAACCGTTCAGACGCAATATTAATAAAAACGAATAATAAAAATTTCTGCTCGTTTTATGCTGTTTTACGCGTTAAAACGCAGATTAAAGCTCAAAACGTGCTGTTTTGCTAAAATAAGCCTTTTCAAGCATTTTAGATCGTTGAAATCGTTCAAATAGAAGCAATATTAATAAAAAACGAATAATAAAAAAATTGTCGTTTTATGGGTTGTTTTACGCGTTAAAACGCAGATTAAAGCTCAAACGTGCCGTTTTCTTCTGTAAATAAGCATTTTCAAGCATTTTAGATCTTTGAAATCGTTCAAATAGACGCACAAAATAAAAACGAATAATAAAAAATTTCGTCGTTTTATAAGCTGTTTTACGTTAAAACGCAGAATAAAGCTCAAAACGTGCTGTTTTGCTAAAATAAGCATTTTCAAGCATTTTAGATCGTTGAAATCGTTCAAATAGACGTAATATTAATAAAACGAATAATAAAATTTGTCGTTTTCGTTTTACGAGTTAAAACGCAGATCAAAGCTCAAAACGTGCTGTTTTGTTAAAATGCTACTTTTCAAACATTTTGTGATCGCTGAAATCGTTCAACAGAAGTACATTAATAAAACGAATACGTAAATTGTCGTTTTATGCTGTTCTTACGCGTTAAAACGCAGATTAAAGCCCAAACGCTGTTTTGCTAAAATAAGTATTTTCAAGCATTTTAGATCTTTGAAATCGTTCGCAATAAAAATAAAAACGAATAATAAAAATTTCGTTTTATGTTGTTTTACGCGTTAAAACGCAGAATAAAAGCTCAAAACGTGCTGTTTTGTCAAGCATTTTCGCGTTTTAGATCGTTGAACCGTTCAAATAGACGCAATATTAATAAAAAACGAATAATAAAATGTCGTTTTTATGCTGCTCTTTACGAGTTAAACGCAGATTAAAAGTCTTCAAAACGTGCTGTTTTGTTAAAATAAGCATTTTCAAACATTTTAGATCGTTGAAATCGTTCAAATAGACGCAATAAAAAATAAAAACGGAATAATAAAAATTTCGTCGTTTTATGCTGGTTTTTACGCGTTAAAAAACGCAGACCAAAAGCTCAAAACGTGCCGTTTTGCTACAAATAAGCATTTTCGCTGCTCAGATCGCTGAACCGTTCAAATAGACGCAATATTAATAAAAACGAATAATAAAAAATTCTCGTCGTTTTTATGCTGTTTCACGAGTTAAAAACGCAGATTAAAGCCCTCAAAACGCTGTTTTGTTAAAATAAAGCATTTTCAAACATTTTGTGATCGTTGAAATCGTTCGCCAGAAGCAATATTAATAAAAACGAATAATAAAAATTCGCCGTTTTTATGTTGTTTACGCGTTAAACGCAGATTAAAGCTCAAAACGTGCTGTTTTGCTAAAAATAAGCATTTTCGGGCATTTGTGATCGTTGAAATCGTCTCGTAGACGCAATATTAATAAAAAACGCATCAATAAAAATGTCGTTTTATGCTGTTTTACCCGTTAAAAACGCAGATTAAAGCTCAAAACGTGTTGTTTTGCTAAAATAAGCATTTTCAAGCATTTTAGATCGTTGAAATCGTTCAAATAGAAGCAATATTAATAAAACGAATAATAAAAAAATTCGTCGTTTTATGCGCTGTTTTACGCGTTAAAACGCAGATTAAAGCTCAAACGTGCTGTTTTGCTAAAATAAGCATTTTCAAGCATTTTAGATCGTTGAAATCGTTCAAATAGACGCAATAAAAATAAAAACGAATATCATTAAAAATTCGCCGCGCTATTTTACGCAAGCAAAACGCAACAAAAGCTCAAACGTGCTGTTTTGCTAAAATGGGCATTTTCAAGCATTTTAGATCGTTGAAATCGTTCAAATAGACGCAATAAAAAATAAAAAACAAATACCCTCGTCGTTTTATGCTGTTTTACGCGTTAAAACGCAACAAAGCCCAAAATGCGCTGTTTTGCTGTAAATAAGCATTTTCAAGCATTTTAGATCGCTGAAATCGTTCAAATAGACGCAATATTAATAAAAAACGAATAATAAAAAATTCGTCGTTTTTATGCTGTTTTACGCGTTAAAACGCAGATTAAAGGTCAAACGCTGTTTTGCTGTACAAGCATTTCAAGCATTTTAGACGTTGAAATCGTTCAAATAGACGAATATTAATAAAAACGAATAATAAAAAAAAATTGGTCGTTTTATATGTTTTACGCGTTAAACGCAGATTAAAGCTCAAAACGTGCTGTTTTGCTAAAATAAGCATTTTCAAGCATTTTAGATCGTTGAACTGTTCAAATAGAAGTACATAATAAAACGAATAATAAAAAATTTATCGTTTCTTTTATGCTGTTTTACGAGTTAAAAACGTAGATTAAAAGAAGCAATATTAATAAAAACGAAAAATTTACCTGTCGTTTTATGCAGTTTTACGCGTTAAAACGCAGATTAAAAGCTAAAAACGTGCTGTTTTGCTAAAATAAGCATTTTCAAGCATTTTAGATTGTTGAAACCGTTCAAATAGACGCAAATTTAAAAAAAAAACGAATAATAAAAATTTCGTCTTTTTTATGTGTTTTACGCTTTAAAAACGCAGATTAAAGCTCAAAACGTGCTGTTTTGCTAAAATAGCATTTTCAAGCATTTTAGATCGTTGAAATCGTTCAAATAAAATCAATATTAATAAAAACGAATAAAAAAAAATTCGTCGTTTTATGCTGTTTTACGAGTTAAAACGCAGATTAAAGCTCAAACGTGCTGTTTGTTAAAATAAGCATTTTCAAACATTTTGATCGTTAAAATCGTTCAAATAGAAGAATATTAATAAAAAAACGAATAATAAAAATTTGTCGTTTTATGCTGTTTTACGCGTTAAAACGCAGTTTAAAAAGCTCAAAACGTGCTGTTTTGCTAAAAAGCATTTTCGCATTTTAGATCGTTGAAATCGTTCAAATAGACGCAATATTAATAAAAACGAATAATAAAAATTTCGTCTTTTTTATGCTGTTTTACGCTTAAAACGCAGTTTAAAAAGCTCAAAACGTGCTGTTTTGCTAAAATAAGCCTTTCAAGCATTTTAGATCGTTGAAATCGTTCAAATAGAAGCAATATTAATAAAAACGAATAATAAAAATTCGTCGTTTTAGGGATGTTTTACGCGTTAAAACGCAGATTAAAGCTCAAAACGTGCCGTTTTCAAAAATAAGCATTTTCAAGCATTTTAGATCTTTAAAATCCTCAAAAGACGCAAAAAAAAAATAAAAACGAATAATAAAAATTTCGTCGTTTTTATGCTGTTTTACGCGTTAAAAACGCAGAATAAAGCTCAAACGTGCTGTTTTGCTAAAATAAGCATTTTCAAGCATTTTAGATCGGGGAAATCGTTCAAATAGACGCAATATTAATAAAACGAATAATAAAAATTTCCCTGTCGTTTTTATGCTGTTTTACGAGTTAAAGCGCAGATTAAAGCTCCAAAACGGCTGTTTTGTTAAAATAAGCATTTTCAAACATTTTAGATCGTTGAAATCGTTCAAATAGACGCAATATTAATAAAACGAATAAAAAAAATTCGTCTTTTTTGTTGTTTTACGCGTTAAAACGCAGATTAAAGCTCAAAGTGCTGTTTTGCTAAAATAAGCATTTACAAGCATTTTAGATCGTTGAAATCGTTCAAATAGAAGCAAATAATAATAAAAAAACGAATAATAAAAATTTCGCCGTTTTATGCTGTTTTACGCGTTAAAAACGCAGATTAAAGCTCAAACGTGCTGTTTTGTTAAAATAAGCATTTTAAAACATTTTAGATCGTTGAAATCGTTCAAAAGACGCAATATTAAAAAAAAACGAATAAAAAAAATTCGTCGTTTTTTATGTGTTTTACGCTTTAAAAACGCAGATTAAAGCTCAAAATGTGCTTTTTTGCTAAAATAAGCATTTCGTTTTTAAATCGTTGAAATCGTTCAAATAAACAATATTAATAAAAAACGAATAAAAAAAAATTTTGTCGTTTTATGCTTTTTTTACGGTTAAAACGCAGTTTAAAAAGCTAAAAACGTGCTGTTTAAAATAAGATTTTCAAAAAGATCGTTAAATCTTTTAAATAGAAGAATATTAATAAAACGAATAAAAAAAATTTGTCGTTTTTGTTTTTTTAGGGGTTAAAACGCAGATTAAAGCTAAAAACGTGTTTTTTTTGCTAAAATAAGCATTTTCGCTTTTTTGATCGTTAAAACCCAAATAGACGCAAATTAAAAAAAAAACGAATAATAAAAATCTGCTTTTTTATGTTGTTTTACGGTTAAAACGCAGATTAAAGCTCAAAACGTGCTGTTTTGTTAAAAAAAGTTTTTTCAAGATTTTAGATCGTTGAAATCGTTCAAATAGAAAAATATTAATAAAAACGAATAATAAAAATTCGTCTTTTTTATGTTTTTACGCGTTAAAAGCAGATTAAAGTCAAACGGCTTTTTTCTAAAATAAGCATTTTCAACATTTTAGATCTTGAAATCTTCAAATAGACGCAATAAATAAAACGAATAAAAAAAATTTCGTCGTTTTATGTTTTTTACGCTTTAAAAACGCGATTAAACTCAAAAGGGCTGTTTTGCAAAAAAAAACATTTTCAAGCTTTTTAGACGTTGAAACGTTCAAATAGACGCAATAAAAAAAAAAACGAATAATAAAATTTCGTCGTTTTTATGTGTTTTAGGGTTAAAACGCAAAATAAAGCTAAAAACGTGCTGTTTTGTTAAAAATAAGCTTTTTCAACATTTTGATCGTTGAAATCGTTCAAATAGACGCAATATTAATAAAAAGAAAAAAAAAAATTTGTCTTTTTTATGTGTTTTACGCTTTAAAAAAGAATTAAAGCTCAAAGTGCTGTTTTGCTTAAAATTTTTCAAGCATTTTAGATCGTTGAAATGTTCAAAAGGAAATTAAAAAAAAAACGAATAATAAAAATTCGTCGTTTTATGTTGTTTTACGTTTTTGCAGATTAAAGCTCAAAACGTGCTGTTTTGCTAAAATAAGCATTTTCGCATTTTAGACGTTGAAATTGTTAAATAGAAGCAATTTAAAAAAAAAACGAATAAAAAAAATTCGTCGTTTTATGCTTTTTTAAAGCTTTAAAAACGCAGATTAAAGCTCAAAACGTGTTGTTTTGCAAAAATAAGCATTTTCAAGCATTTTAGATCGTTGAAATCGTTCAAATAGGCAATATTAAAAACGAATAATAAAATCTGTCGTTTTAAAAGTGTGTTTACGCGTTAAAACGAGATTAAAGCTCAAAACGTGCTGTTTTGCTAAAATAAGCATTTCAAGCATTTTTAGATCGTTGAAATCGTTCAATAGACGCATTTAAAAAAAACGAATAATAAAAATTTCGTCGTTTTTTATGTTGTTTTACGTAAAACGCAGATTAAAATTAAAACGGCTGTTTGCTAAAATAAGCCTTTTCAAGCATTTTAGATCGTTGAAATCGTTCAAATAAAGCATATTAATAAAAACGAATAATAAAAATTGTCGTTTTATGCTGTTTACGCGTTAAAAACGCGATTAAACTCAAAACGGCCGTTTTCTAAAATAGCTTTTTTCAAGCATTTTAGATCTTTGAAACTTCAAATAGACGCAATAAAATAAAACGAATAATAAATTTCGTCTTTTTTAGCTGTTTTACGCGTTAAAACGCAGAATAAAGCTCAAAGTGCTGTTTTGCTGTAAAATAAGCATTTTCAAGCATTTTAGATCGTTAAATCGTTCAAATAGACGTGCAATATTAATAAAAAACGAATAATAAAATTTGTCGTTTTATGCGTTTTACGAGTTAAAGCGAGATTAAATAAAACGTGCTGTTTTGTTAAATAAAGCATTTCAAAATTTTAGATCGTTGAAACGTTCAAATAGACGCAATATTAATAAAAAACGAATAATAAAAATTGTCGTTTTATGTGTACGCGTTAAACGCAGATTAAAGTTAAAATGTGCTGTTTGCAAAAAAGCTTTTAAAGCATTTTAGATCGTTGAAATCGTTCAAAATAGAAGCAAATTTAAAAACGAATAATAAAAATTTCGTCGTTTTTATGTGTTTTGCGTTAAAACGCAGTTTAAAAAGCTAAAAACGTGCTGTTTTGCTAAAATAAGCATTTTCAAGCATTTTAGATCGTTGAAATCGTTCAAATAGACGCAATATAAAATAAAAACGAATAATAAAAATTTCGTCGTTTTTATGCTGTTTTACGCGTTAAAACGCAGAATAAAAGCTCAAAACGTGTTGTTTTGCTAAAATAAGCATTTTCAAGCATTTTAGATCGTTGAAATCGTTCAAATAGAATCAAAATTAATAAAAACGAATAATAAAAATTCGTCGTTTTTATGCCTGTTTTGAAGTTAAAACGCAGATTAAAAGCTCAAAACGTGCCGTTTTGTTAAAATAAGCATTTTCAAACATTTTAGATCCGTTGAAATCGTTCAAAATAGAAGCAATATTAATAAAACG
This sequence comes from Dalotia coriaria, assembly GCF_025399875.1. Taxonomy (NCBI): domain Eukaryota; kingdom Metazoa; phylum Arthropoda; class Insecta; order Coleoptera; family Staphylinidae; genus Dalotia; species Dalotia coriaria. The sequence continues at coordinate 13,263 of NW_027046358.1, read as the reverse complement.
AATAATAAAAAATTTCGTCGTTTTTATGCTGTTTTAAGCGTTAAAACGCAGATTAAAACTCAAAACGTGCTGTTTTTTGCTAAAATAAGCATTTTTCAAGCATTTTGAATCGTTGAAATCGTTCAAATAGTCGCAATAAAAATAAAAAACGAATAATAAAAATTTCGTCGTTTTATGCTGTTTTTACGCGTTAAAACGCAGATTAAGCTCAAATGTGCTGTTTTGCTAATAAGCATTTACAAGCATTTTAGATCGTTGAAATCGTTCAAATAGAAGCAATATTAATAAAAACGGAAGAATAATAAAAATTTCGTCGTTTTTATGCTGTTTACGCGCGTTAAAACGCAGATTAAAAACTCAAAACGTGCTGTTTTAGCACAAAATAAGCATTTTTCAAGCATTTTAGATCCCGTTGAAATCGTTTAAATAGAAGCAATATTAATAAAACGAATAGCCAAAAATTCGTCGTTTTTATGCTGTTTTACGCGCGTTAAAACGCAGATTAAAACTCAAACGGTACTGTTTGCTAAAATAAAATTTCAGAAAGCATTTTGAATCGTTGAAATCGTTCAAATAGACGCAATATTAATAAAAACGAATAATAAAAAATTCGACGTTTTATGCTGTTTTACGAGAGTTAAAACGCAGATTAAACTCAAAACGTGCTGTTTTGCTAAAAGTAAAGCATTTTCAAGCATTTTTAGATCGTTGAAATCGTTCAAATAGACGCAATAATAAAACGAATAATAAAAATTCGGCGTTTTTATGCTGTTTTTACGAGTTAAAACGCAGATTAAAGCTCAAAACGTACTGTTTTTTTGTTAAAATAAGCATTTTCAAGCATTTTAGATCGTTGAAATCCGTTCAAATAGAAGCAATATTAATAAAACGAATAATAAAAAATTCGTCGCTTTTGTAATGCTGTTTTACGCGTTAAAACGCAGATTAAAACTCAAAACGTGCTGTTTTGCTACAAAATAAGCATTTTCCAGCATTTTAGATCGTTGAAATCGTTTCAGGCAGGCACACAATATTAATAAAAACGAATAATAAAAAGAATTTCGTCGCGTTTTTTATGCTGTTTTGCGCGTTAAAACGCAGAATAAATCTCAAAACGTGCTGTTTGCAAAAATAAAAGCATTTTCAAGCATTTTAGATCGTTGAAATCGTTCAAATAGACGCAATAAAAATAAAAAGCGAATAATAAAAGAAATTTCGTCGTTTTTTTATGCTGTTTTACGCGTTAAAACGCAGAATAAAGCTCAAAACGTGCTGTTTTGCTAAAATAAGCATTTTCAAGCATTTTAGATCGTTGAAATCGTTCAAAATAGACGCAATATTAATAAAAACGAATAATAAAATTTCGTCGTTTTTTATGCTGTTTACGCGTTAAAACGCAGATTAAAGCTCAAAACGTGCTGTTTTGCTTTAATATAAGCATTTTCAAGCATTTTAGATCGTTGAAAGCGTTCAAATAGAAACAATGTTAATAAAAACGAATAATAAAATTCGTCTTTTTTTATGCTGTTTTACGCGTTAAAGCAGATTAAAAGCTCAAAACGTGCTGTTTTGCTGAAATAAAACATTTTCAAGCATTTTAGATCGTTGAAATTGTTCAAATAGAAGCAATATTAATAAAAACGAATAATAAAAGAATTTCGTCGTTTCTATGCTGTTTTAAGCGTTAAAACGCGAATTAAAAGCTCAAAACGTGTTGTTTTGCTAAAATAAGCATTTTCAAGCATTTTAGATCCGTTGCGGAAATCGTTCCAAATAGAATCCAAAATTAATAAAAAACGAATAATAAAAATTCGTCGTTTTATGCTGTTTTACGAGTTAAAACGCAGATTAAAAGCTCAAACGTGTGCCGTTTTGTTAAAATATAATTTTCAAACATTTGAATCGTTGAAATCGTTTCAAATAAAGCAATATTAATAAAAAACGAATAATAAAAAATTCGTCGTTTTTATGCTGTTTTACGCGTTAAAACGCAGATTAAAAGCTCAAAACGTGCTGTTTTGCTAATATAAGCATTTTCAAGCATTTTAGATCGTTGAAATCGTTCAAATAAACAATATTTAAAAACAATAAAAAAATTTTTTTTATGCTTTTTTACGCTTAAAAAGCGTTCTCAAACTTGTTTTTGCAAAGCTTTCAAGCATTTTAGATGTTGATCGTTAAATAGAACGAATATTCAAAAGAGATATAAAATTCGTTTTTATGCTTTTACGCGTAAACGTAAATAATCTCAAATGCTGTTTTTAAAAAAGTTTAAGCATTTTAGTGTGAATGCTAAATAAATCAAATTATAAAGCTAAAAATAAATGTTTTAGCATGTTATAAAACGAAATAAAACTCAATTGCATTTTGCTAAAAAACATTTTCAAGCATTTTAAGTTAAATCGTTTATAAAAAGCAATTTTAAAATCGAAATTAAAATTCGTGTTTTTAATGAATTTTACGTTAAAAACGAATAATAAAATTTTGTTGTTTTGCGTTAAAACGCAAAAGATTTTTTCAAATTAGATGTTTTCAAAAACATTTAATAAAATCGTTAAATAGCTTAATGCAATATTAGATAAAACGAAAATAAAATCAAACGTTGTTATTTTTTTACGCTTAAAAGCAGTTAAGCCAAATTGCTGTTTGAAAATAACATTTTCAAGCATTTTAATCGTTAGAAATCGTAAATAGACAATATAATAAAACGTATAATAAAATTTCGTCTTTTAATGCTGTTTTACGCTTAAAACGCAGATTAAACTCAAAACGTGCTGTTTCTAAAATAAGCATTTTCAAGCTTTTAGATCGTTAAATCATTCAAAATAGAAGCAATATAAAAAAACGATTAATAAAAATTTCGTTTTAAAGCTTTTACAGTAAAACGCAGATTAACTCAAAACGCTGTTTTGTAAAATAAGCATTTTAAGCTTTTTAGATCGTTGAAATCGTTAAATAAACAATATTAAAAAACGAATACAAAAATCTTGTTTTAGGTTTACGCTTAAAAACGCAGATTAAATAAAACGTTTAATTTTAAAATAGCATTTTAAAGCATTTTAGATCGTTGAAATCGTTCAAATAACAAATTAATAAAAACGAATAATAAAATTTGTTTTTATCGTTTTACGCGTTAAAACGGAATTAAAGCTCAAAACGTGCTGTTTTGCTAAAATAAATTTTCAAGCATTTTAGATCGCTGAAATCGTTCAAAAACAATATTAAAAAAACGAATAATAAAAATTCGTCGTTTTTGCTGTTTTACGTTAAAACGCAGATTAAAGCTCAAAACGTGCTGTTTGTTTGAAAATAAGCATTTTCAAGCATTTTTAGATCGTTGAAATCGTTCAAATAAGCAATATTAATAAAAAACGAATAAAAAAAATTCGTCGTTTTTTGCTTTTTACGCGTTAAAACAGATTAAATCAAAACGTGCTGTTTTGTAAAATAAGCATTTTCAAGCATTTTAGATCGTTGAAATCTTCAAATAGAAGCAATAATAAAAAACGAATAATAAAAATTCGTCGTTTTATGCTGTTTTACGCGTTAAAACGCAGAAAAAACAAAACGTGCTGTTTTGCTAAAATAAGCATTTTCAAGCATTTTTAGATCGTTGAAATCGTTCAAATAAAAATATAATAAAATAAAAACGAATAATAAAAATTCGTCGTTTTATGCTGTTTTACGCGTTAAAACAGATTAAACTCAAAACGTGCTGTTTTTAAAATAAGCATTTTCAAGCATTTTAGATCGTTGGAACGTTCAAATAGAAATTAATAAAAACGAATAATAAAAATTCGTCGTTTTTATGCTGTTTTACGCGTTAAAACGCAGATTAAAAGCTCAAAACGTGCTGTTTTGCTAAAATAAGCATTTTCAAGCATTTTAAATCGTTGAAATCGTTCAAATAGAGCAATATTAAAAAAAAACGAATAAAAAAAAATTCGTCGTTTTATGCTGTTTTAGCGTTAAAACGCAGATTAAAGCTCAAAACTGCTGTTTTGCTAAAATAAGCATTTTCGCTTTTTAGATCGTTGAAATCGTTCAAATAGACGCAATATTAAAAAACGAATAATAAAATTTCGTCGTTTTATGCGTTTTACGCGTTAAAACGCAGATAAACTCAAAACGTGTTTTTGTAAAATAAGCATTTTGCAAGGTTGGGATTCGTTTTGTTTTGTTTTTACGCGAAAACGCAGATTAAGCTCAAAACGTGCTGTTTTGTTAAAATAAGCTTTTTTCAATCATTTTAGATCGTTGAAATCGTTAAATAGAAGCAATATTAAAAAACGAATAATAAAAATTCGTCTTTTATGCTGTTTTACGCTTTTAAACGCAGTTTAAAAACTCAAAACGTGCTGTTTTGCTAAAATAAGCATTTTCAAGCATTTTAGATCGTTGAAATCTTCAAAAAAAGCAATATTAAAAAAAAACGAATAATAAAAATTCGTCGTTTTATGCTGTTTTTACGCGTTAAAACGCAGATTAAGCTCAAAACGTGCTGTTTTGTTAAAATAAGCATTTTCAGCATTTTAGATCATTGAAATCGTTTAAATAGACGCAATATTAATAAAAACGAATAATTAAAATTTCGTCGTTTTTGTGTTTTATTAAAAAATTAAATCAAACTGTGTTTTGCTAAAATAAGCATTTTCAAGCATTTAATCGTTGAAATCGTTCAAATAGACGCATATTAAAACGAAATAAAAAATTCGTCGTTTTATGCTGTTTACGCGTTAAAACGCAATTAAACAAAACGGGGGTTTTGCTAAAATAGCATTTAAATTTAGATCGTTGAAATCGTTCAAATAGAAGCAATATTAATAAAAACGAATAATAAAAATCTCTTTTTGCTGTTTTGTTAAAACGTTCGCAGATTAAACTCAAATCGTGCTGTTTCGCATAAAATAAGCATTTTCAACATTTTAAATCGTTGAAATTGTTCAAATAGAAGCAATATTAATAAAAAAATAAAAAATGGTTTTTTATGCTGTTTTACGCGTTAAAACGCAGTTAAACGTTCAAAACGTGCTGCATTTAAAAAAGATTTTCAAAGCTTTTTAGATCGTTAAATCGTTCAAATAGACGCAATAAAATAAAAACGAATTGTTTAGTCGTTTTTATGCTGTTTTAACGTTAAAAAAAGAAATAAAATAAAACGTTTTTTTAAATGTGTTTTCAAGCATTTTAGATCGTTGAAATCGTTAAATAGACGCAATATTAATAAAAACGAATAATAAAAATTTCGTTTTTGAATTTTACGCGTTAAAAAATTAAAACTCAAAAAAATGTGTTTTTAAAAGTTTTCAAGCATTTTAGATCGTTGAAATCGTTCAAACAGAAGCAATATTAATAAAAACGAATAATAAAAATTCGTCGTTTTTATGCTGTTTTACGCGTTAAAACGCAGATTAAACTCAAAACGTGCTGTTTTGCTAAAATAAGCATTTTCAAGCATTTTAGATCGTTGAAATCGTTCAAATAGAAGCAATATTAATAAAACGAATAATAAAATTTCGTCGTTTTTATGCTGTTTTACGCGTTAAAACGCAGAATAAAGCTCAAAACGTGCTGTTTTGCTAAAATAAGCATTTTCAAGCATTTTAGATCGTTGAAATCGTTTAAATAGAAGCAATATTAATAAAAACGAATAAAAATTCGTCATTTTTATGCTGTTTTACGCGTTAAATTGCAGATTAAAGCTCAAAACGTGCTGTTTTGCTAAAATAAGCATTTTCAAGCATTTTTAGATCGTTGAAATCGTTCAAATAGACGCAATATTAATAAAAACGAATAATAAAAATTTCGTCGTTTTTATGCTGTTTTACGTTAAAACGCAGAATAAAGCTCAAAACGTGCTGTTTTGCTAAAATAAGCATTTTCAATCATTTTTGAACGTTGAAATCGTTCAAATGAAGCAATATTAATAAAAACGAATAATAAAAATTCGTCGTTTTTATGCTGTTTTACGCGTTAAAACGCAGATTAAAAGCTCAAAACGTGCTGTTTTGCTAAAATAAGCATTTTCAAGCATTTTAGATTGTTGAAATCGTTCAAATAGACGCAATATTAATAAAAACGAATAATAAAAATTCGTCGTTTTATGCTGTTTTACGCGTTAAAACGCAGAATAAAGCTCAAAACGTGCTGTTTTGCTAAAATAAGCATTTTCAAGCATTTTAGATCATTGAAATCGTTCAAATAGACGCAATATTAATAAAAACGAATAATAAAAATTTCGTCGTTTTTATGCTGTTTTACGCGTTAAAACGCAGATTAAAGTTCAAAACGTGCTGTTTTGCTAAAATAAGCATTTTCAAGCATTTTAGATCGTTGAAATCGTTCAAATAGAAACAATATTAATAAAAACGAATAATAAAAAATTCGTCGTTTTTACGCTGTACGCGTTAAAACGCAGATTCGCTCAAAACGTGCTGTTTTGCTAAAATAAGCATTTTCAAAGCATTTTTAGATCGTTTGAAATCGTTCAAATGGGCGCAATATTAATAAAAACGGGTAATAAAAATTTCGTCGTTTTAATGCTGTTTTTACGCGTCAAAACGCAGATTAAGGCTCAAAACGTGCTGTTTTGCTAGAGTAAACGGCGCACCAGCGCATTTTGGTGGGTGGAAATCGTTCAAATAGAAGTAATATTAATAAAACAAAGTAGCAAAATTTAGTGAACTTTACATGCGACGCGTTAAACCTGAATTAAACTCGACGATATGTTTTGCTAAAACTAAGCATTTCAAGCATTTTAGATCGTTGAAATCGTTCAAATAGACGCAATAAAATAAAAACGAATAATAAAAATTTCACGTCGTTTTATGCTGTTTTACGCGTTAAAACGCAGAATAAAGCTCAAACGTGCTGTTTTAAGTAAGCATTTCAAGCATTTTAGATCATTGGAAATCGTTCAAATAGACGCAATAGTAATAAAGCGACCGTAAATTTCCGTCCGTTTTTATGCTGTTTTACGCGTTAAAACGCAGATTAAAGCTTTCAAAACGTGCTGTTTTGCACAAAATAAACATTTTCAAGCATTTTTAGATCGTCGAAATCGTTCCAAATAGAAGCAATGGCGGCAAAAACGAATAATAAAAATTCGTCTACGTTTTTTATGCTGTTTTACGCGTTAAAATGCAGTTAAAGCTCAAAACGTGCTGTTTGCTAAAATAAGCATTTTCAGCATTCAGGAAATCGTTCAAATAAGTGCGTATTGGCAGAAACGAATAATAAAATTTCGTTTGTTTTTATTTTTGATGTTAAAACGCTTTGATTAAAGCGCAAAACGTGCTGTTTTGCTAAAATAAGCATTTCAAGCATTTTAGATCGTTGAAATCGCGTTCAAATAGACGCAATATTAATAAAAACAATGGCAAAAATTACCGTCGTTTTATGCCATTTTGCGTTAAGCAGTTAAACTCAGGCATGTTTCAAAATAAGCATTTTCAAGCATTTTTAGATCATTTAAATCGTTCCAAATAGAAGCAATGGCATAACAAAAAACGAATAATAAAAATTTCGTCGTTTTATGCGCGACACGCGTTAAAACGCAGATTAAAGCTCAAAACGTGCTGTTTTGCTAAAATAAACATTTTTCAAGCATTTTAGATCGTTAAAATCGTTCAAATAGAAGCAATATTAATAAAAACGAATAATAAAAAATTTCGTCGTTTTTTTATATGCTGTTTAACGCGTTAAAACGCAGATTAAAAACTTCAAAACGTGCTGTTTTACCTTTCATTAAAGCATTTTCAAGCATTTTTTAGATCGTTGATAGGAACAAATGGGCGCAGCGTAAGCTAAAACGAATAATAAAAATTTCGTCGTTTTTATGCTGTTGTTTTACGCGTTAAAACGCAGATTAAAACTTAAAACGTGCCATTTTGCTAAAATAAAGCGTTTCAGCAGATCGTTGAAATCGTTCAAATAGAAGCAATATTAATAAAAACGAATAATAAAAATTTATCGTTTTATGCTGCTGCGTTTGAAACGCAGATTAAAGCTCAAAACGTGCTGTTTTGCTGCGATAAGCATTTTCAGAAGCATTTTTGATCGTTGAAATCGTTCAAATAGGCCGCAATATTAATACAAAAACGAATAATAAAAATTTCGTCGTTTTGTATTTTTACGCGTTAAAACGCTGATTAAAGCATCAAAACGTGCTGTTTTGCTAAAATAAGCATTTTCAAGCATTTTTTGATCGTTGAAATCGTTCAAATAGACGCAATATTAATAAAGCCGTAAAAAATTCGTCGTTTTTATGCTGTTTTACGCGTTAAAACGCAGATTAAAGCTTTCAAAACGTGCTGTTTTGCCAAAATATGTGCATTTTTCAAGCATTTTAGATCGTTGAAATCGTTCAAATAGAAGCAATATTAACCAAAAACGAATAATAAAGTACACGTCGTTTTTGCCTGTTTTACGCGTTAAAACGCAGATTAAAGCTCAAAACGATACTGTTTTGCTAAAATACTTATTTTAAGCATTTTAGATCGTTGAAATCGTTAAATAAGAGCAATATTAATAAAAGAATAATAAAAAATTCGTCATTTCTATGCTTTGTTTTACGCGTTAAAACGCAGATTAAACTCAAAACGTGCTGTTTTTGCTAAAATAAGCATTTTCAGAAGCATTTTAGATCGGGTTGTCGTTCAAATAGAAGCAATATTAATAAAAACGAATAATAAAAATTCGTCGTTTTTATTGCTGTTTTTACGCGTTTAAAACGCAGAATAAAGCTCAAAACGTGCTGTTTTTGCTAAAATAAGCATTTTCAAGCATTTTAGATCGGTGAAATCGTTCAAAATAGACGCAATATTAATAAAAAACGAATAATAATAAAAAGAATTTCGTCGTTTTATGCTGTTTTACGCCAAAACGCAGATTAAAACTCAAAACGTGCTGTTTTGCTAAAAATAAAATTTTCAAGCATTTTTAGATCGTTGAAATCGTTCAAATAGATGCAATAAAATAAAACGAATAATAAAAATTTCGTCGTTTTTATGCTGTTTTACACGCGTTAAAACGCAGAATAAAAGCTCAAAACGTGCTGTTTTTGCACAAATAAAGCATTTTCAAGCATTTTAGATCGTTGAAATCGTTCAAATAGAAGCAATATTAATAAAAAGCGAATAATAAAAAATTCGTCGTTTTATGCTGTTTTGCGTTAAAACTACCAGATTAAAGCTCAAAACGTGCTGTTTTGCTAAAATATAAGCATTTTCAAGTATTTTTAGATCGTTGAAATCGTTCAAATAGACACGCAATATTAATAAAAACAAATAATAAAAATTCGTCATTTCTATGCTGTTTTACGCGTTACGTCGCAGATTAAAAGCTCAAAACGTGCTGTTTTGCTAAAATAAGCATTTCAAGCATTTAGATCGTTGAAATCGTTAAAATAGAAGCAATATTAATAAAAACGGGCAAAACCGTCGTTTTATGCTGTTTTACGCGTTAAAACGCAGATTATAGCTCAAAACGTGCTGTTTTTTAAAATAAATTTTTCAAGCATTTTAGATCGTTGAAATCGTTCAAATAGAGCAATATTAGTAAAAACAGATAATAAAATTTTGTCGTTTTTTATGCTGTTTTGCGCGTTAAAACGCAAATAAAACTCAAAACGTGCTTATTTTTTGCTAAAATAAGCATTTCAAGCATTTTTGAATCGGTGATGTTCAAATAGACGCAATATTAATAAAACCAGATAATAAAAAATTTCGTCGTTTTTACATGCTGTTTTACGCGGCGGTCGCTCAAAACGATGCTGTTTTGCTGCGTAACGCTTTCAAGATTTTAGATCGTTAAATCGTTCAAATAGATGCAATAAAATAAAAACGAATAATAAAAATTTCGTCGTTTTTTATGCTGTTTTACGCGTTAAAACGCAGAATAAAACTCAAAACGATGCTGTTTTGCTAAAATAAGCATTTTTAAGCATTTTAGATCGTTGAAATCACGTTCAAATAGAAGCGATATTAATAAAAACGAATAATAAAAAATTCATCATTTTTTATGCTGTACGCGTTAAACGCAGATTAAACTCAAAACATTAGCGGCAAAATAAGCATTTTCAAGCATTTTAGATCGATCGTTCAAATAAAGCAATATTAATAAAAAACGAATAATAAAAATTTCGTCGTTTTTATGCTGTTTTACGCGTTAAAACGCAGATTAAAATAAACGTGCTGTTTTTGCTAAAATAAACATTTTCAGCATTTTGAATCGGTTGAAATCGTTCAAATAGACGCAATATTAATAAAAATGAATAATAAAAATTCGTCGTTTTATGCTGTTTTACGCGTTAAAACGCAGATTAAACTCAAAACGTGCTGTTTTGCTGAAACTGGCAATTTTTAGATGGGTGAAATCGTTCAAGAAGCAATATTGCGATAAAAACGAATAATAAAAGAGATTGTCGTTTTATGCTTTTGTTTCACGCGTTAAAACGCAGATTAAAGCTCAAAACTTGATGCTGTTTGCTAAAATAAGCATTTTCAAGCATTTTACATCGTTGAAATCGTTCAAATAGAAGCAATATTAATAAAAACGAATAATAAAAATTCGTCGTTTTTTATGTATTTTACGCGTTAAAACGCAGATTAAAGCTCAAAACGTGCTGTTTTGCTAAAATAAGCATTTTCAAACATTTAGATCGTTGAAATCGTTCAAATAAGAGAAGCAATATTAATAAAAACGAATAATAAAAATTTCGTCGTTTTTTTTTGCTGTTTTACGCGTTAAAACGCAGAATAAAAGCTCAAAACGTGCTGTTTTGCTAAAATAAGCATTTTCAAGCATTTTAGATCGTTTAAGAAATCGTTCCCGGAAATAGACGCAATAAAATAAAAAACGAATAATAAAAATTTCGTGATTTTTATGCTGTTTTTGCGTTAAAACGCGATAAAACTCAAACGTGCTGTTTTGCTAAAATAATATGCGCTTTATTTTCAAGCATTTTAGATCGTTGGTCGTTTCAAATAGACGCAATATTAATAAAACGAATAATAAAAAATTCGTCGTTTTTATGCTGTTTAGGCGTTTAGAGCGCAGATTAAAGCTCAAAACATTTGTTTTGCTTTAAAATAAGCATTTTCAAGCATTTTAGTCATTTAAGAAATCGTTGATTTAAAATAGAAGCAATATTAATAAAAACGAATAATAAAAATTTCGTCTCGTTTTTTTATGCTGTTTTACGCGTTAAAACGCAGATTAAAGCTTTCAAAACGTGCTGTTTTGCTAAAATATAAGCATTTTCAGCATTTTAGATCGTTTGAAATAGTTTCAGACCAGAAGCAATAATAAAAAAACGAATAATAAAAATTTCGTCGTTTTTTTTTTATGCTGTTTTACGCGTTAAAACGCAGATTAAAACTCAAAACATTTGTGCTGTTTTGCTAAAATTAAGCATTTTCCAGAAGCATTTTGAATCACGTTGGAAATCGTTCGAAGTAGACGCAATATTAATAAAAATGGGCAGCGGAATTCGTCGTTTTATGCTGTTTTACGCGTTAAAACGCGGATTAAAAACTCAAAACGTGCTGTTTTGCTAAAATAAGCATTTTCAAGCATTTTAGATCATTGCGTCGTTCAAATAGAAGCAATAATAAAAACGAATAATAAAAATTCGTCGTTTTATGCTGTTTTAGGCGTTAAAACGCGATTAAAGCTCAAAACGTGCTGTTTTGCTGAGGCGGCGTTTCAGCATTTTAGATCGTTGAAATCGTTTAAAATAGAAGCAATAATAAAACGAATAATAAAAATTTCGTCGTTTTTATGTTGTTTTTACGCGTTAAAACGCAGATTAAAAGCTCAAACATTGCTGTTTTTTGCTAAAATATACGTATTTTCCATTTAGATCGTTGAAATCGTTTTGCATCGAAGCAATATTAATAAAAAACGGGCAAAATTTACGTCATTTTATGTATTTACGCGTTAAACGCGAATTAAAGCTCGAAACGTGCTGTTTTGCTAAAATAAGCATTTTAGATCGTTGAAATCGTTCAAATAGAGCAATAATAAAACGAATAATAAAAAAATTACGTCGTTTTTTATGCTGTTTTTACGCGTTAAAACGCAGATTAAAACTCAAAACGTGCTGTTTTCGCTGGAAAATAAACATTTTCAAGCACATTTTAGATCGTTGAAATCGTTCAAATAGACGCAATATTAATAAAAAACAGATAATAAATTTCATCGTTTTTATGCTGTTTTTTTGCGTTGAAACGCAGGTTAAAGCGTGCTGTTTTGCTAAAATAAGCATTTTCGAAGCATTTTTAGATCGTTGAAATCGTTTCAAATAGAAGCAATATTAATAAAAACGAATAAAAATTCGTCGTTTTTATGCTGTTTTTACGCGTTAAAACGCGAAGATTAAACTCAAAACGTGCTGTTTTGCTAAAATAAGCATTTTCAAGCATTTTAGATCGTTGAAATCGTTCAAAAGAAGAAATATTAATAAAAACAAAAAAAAAAATTTCGTCTTTTTTTATGCTTTTTTACGCGTTAAACGCAGATTAAAGGTAAAAACGGCTTTTTTGCTAAAAAAAAATTTTCAAGCATTTTAGATCGTTGAAATCGTTCAAATAGACGCAATATTAAAAAAAATGAATAAAAAAAAATTCGTCGTTTTTGTGTTTACGCGTTAAAACGCGATTAAACCCAAAACGTGCTGTTTTGCTAAAATAAGCTTTTTCAGATTTTAGATCGTTAAAATCTTTCAAATAGACGAAATATTAATAAAAACAAATAAAAAAAAATTCGTCGTTTTTTGCTTTTTTTACGCTTTAAAAACGCAGATTAAAGCTCAAACGTGCTTTTTTGCTAAAATAAGCATTTTCAAGCATTTTAGATCGTTGAAATCTTTCAAATAGATGCAATATTGATAAAAACGAATAATTAAAAATTCGTCGTTTTATGCTTTTCACGCGTTAAAACGCAGATTAAAGCTAAAAACGTGTTTTTGCTAAAATAAGCATTTTCAAGCTTTTGATCGTTGAAATCGTTCAAATAAAAATATTAAAAAAAAACGAATAATAAAAATTCGTGTTTTTATGCTGTTTTAGGGTTAAAACGCAGATTAAAGCTCAAAACGTGCTTTTTTGCAAAAAAAGTTTTCAAGCATTTTGATCGTTGAAATGTTCAAATAGAACAATATTAAAAAAAACGAATAAAAAAAATTTGCTTTTTTATTGTTTTATCGTTAAACCAGAATAAACTCAAACGTGCTTTTTTTTAAAAAAAATTTTTAAGCATTTT
>NW_027046357.1:7500-26697 GCF_025399875.1 Dalotia coriaria | reverse complement strand
AAATTTTAAATTCCGTTTTAAACGAAAACCATAAAACGACAAAATTTTATTATTCTTTTTTTATTAATATTACGTCTATTTGAACAATTTCAACGATCAAAAGGCTTGAAAATGCTTTTTTTAAAGAAAAATCAGCACTTTTTTGAGCTTTAATCTGGGGTTTTAAGGGTAAAAAAACATAAAAGGGCAAATTTTTTTTTTCTTTTTTATTATTTTTGCTCTATTTGAACGTTTTTAACGATCAAAAAATGCTTAAAAATTTTTTTAGCAAAACAGCACTTTTTGGAACTGCGTTTTAACGCGTAAAACAGCTTTGGGACGATTTTTATTATTCGTTTTTTATTAATATTGCTTCTATTTGTACGATTTCAACGATCTAAAATGCTTGAAAATGCTTTTTTTAGCAAAACACGTTTGAGTTTTTAATCTGCGTTTTAACGCGTAAAAAAACATAAAAACGAAAATTTTTTTTATTATTCGTTTTTATTAATATTGCGCCTATTTGAAGGGTTTCAACGACCCTAAAAGGGTTTTAAAAATGGTTTTTTAAAAAAACGGCTTTTTTGAGCTTTAATCCTTTTTTAACGTAAAAAAACAAAAAAACGACGAATTTTTTATTCGTTATTTATTAATATTGCGTCTTTTTGGGAACGATTTCAACGATCTAAAGGCTTGAAAAAATGCTTATTTTAGCAAAACAGCACGTTTTGAGTTTTTAATCTGCTTTTTTAACGCGTAAAAAAACAAAAAAACGGGGGGAAATTTTTATTATTCGTTTTTTATTAATATTGTGTCTATTTAAACGTTTAAACGATCTAAAATCCCAAAAATGATTATTTTAGCAAAACAGCACGTTTTGAGTTTTTAATCTGCTTTTTTAACGCGTAAAAAAACAAAAAACGACAAATTTTTTATTATTCGTTTTTATTAATTTTTCTTCTATTTGAAGGGATTTCAACGATCTAAAATGCTTAAAAATGCTTATTTTAGCAAAACAGCACGTTTTAAAGGCTTTAATCTGCGTTTTAACGCGTAAAAAAAGCATAAAACGAAAATTTTTTATTATTCGTTTTTTATTAATTTGCGTCTATTTGAACGATTTCAACGATCTAAAATGCTTAAAAATGATTTTTTTTAGCAAAACAGCACGTTTGAGCTTTAATCTGCTTTTTTAACGCGTAAAACCATAAAAACGACAAATTTTTTTATTATTCGTTTTTATTAATATTGTTTCCTATTTGAACGATTTTAACGATCTAAAATGCTTGAAAATGCTTATTTTAGCAAAACCGTTTTGAGCTTTAATCTCTTTTTTAACGCGAAAAAACCAAAAAACGACAAAAATTTTTTATTATTCTTTTTTTTATTAATATTGCGTCTATTTGAACGTTTTCCCAACTATCAAAAATGCTTGAAAATGATTATTTTAGCAAAACACCCTTTTTGAGCTTTAATCTGCTTTTTTAACGCGTAAAAAAACATAAAACGACAATTTTTTATTATTCTTTTTTTTTAATAATATTGCTTCTATTTGAAGGGTTTCAACGATCTAAAATCCCCAAAAATTGCTTATTTTAGCAAAACAGCACTTTTTGAGCTTTAATCTGCTTTTTTAACGCGTAAAACATTTTTAAAAACGACAAAATTTTTTATTATTCGTTTTTTATTAATTTGCGTCTATTTGAACGTTTTCCCCAGCGATCTAAAATGCTTGAAAATTAATCTGCGTTTTAACGCGTAAAACAATAAAACGAAAAAATTTTTATTTTTTCTTTTTTATTTTTGGTTTGGGTTTCCGTAAAAGGGCAAAAGGAAAAAAAGAAAAACAGCCGTTTTGAGCTTTTTCTGCTTTTTTGGGAAAAACGGCATGGGCAAATTTTTTTTATTGTTTTTTTTAATTTGGGTTTTGGGCCGTTTGGCGTGTTTTTTGGCAAAAAAATTTTGGGGTTTTTAAGGGGGGGTTTTTCGCAAAAAACGGAAAAAAAGGGGCAAAAATTTTTTTTTAAATTCTTTTTTTTATTAATTTGGGCCATTTTGGGGTTTTAAACTTTTAAAAAATTTGTTTTGAAAATTTGGGTTTTTTTGGAAAACACAGGGTTTTTTTTAAGGCTTTTTCGGTGGGGAAAAGGCGGTTTTTTATTTTCGTTTTTAAAAAATTGGGTTTTATTTTTGGGAAAGGGGTTTCAACGATCTAAAAGGGCGAAAATGCTTTTTTGCAAAACGCACTTTTTTGATTTTAATCTGCTTTTTAACGCGTAAAAAAACAAAAAAACGGAATTTTTATTATTCTTTTTTATTAATATTGCGTCTTTTTTGGAACGATTTCAACGATCTAAAATGCTTGAAAATATTATTTTAGCAAAACAGCACTTTTTTGAGTTTTTAATCTCTTTTTAACGCGTAAAACAGCAAAAAAACGACAAATTTTTTTATTTTTCTTTTTTTTTATTAATATTGCTTCTATTTGAACGTTTTTAAACGACCCTAAAATGCTTGAAAATCTTTTTTTAGCAAAAAAACACTTTAGAGCTTTAATCTGCTTTTTAACGCGTAAAAAAACATAAAACGACGAAATTTTTATTATTCTTTTTTTTATTAATTTGCGTCTATTTGAACGATTTCAACTATCTAAAAGCGAAAATGATTATTTTAGAAAAACAGCACGTTTTGACTTTAATCTGCGTTTTAACGCGAAAACAGCATAAAAACGACAAATTTTTTTATTATTCGTTTTTTTAATTTGTTCTATTTGAACATTTCAACGTCAAAATCTTGAAATTGCTTATTTTAAAAACAGCACTTTTTGAGTTTTTAATTGCTTTTTAAGGGTAAAACAGCAAAAAAAACGACAAAATTTTTTATTATTCTTTTTTATTAATATTGGGGTCTTTTTGAACGATTTCAACGATCAAAATGCGAAAATGAATTTTGAAAACACCCAAATTTTGGCTTTTCGCTTTTTAACGCGTAAAACAGCATAAAAACGACGAAATTTTTATTATTCGTTTTTATTAATTACTTCTATTTGAACGATTTCAACGATCTAAAATGCTTGAAAATGCTTATTTTAGCAAAACAGCACGTTTGAGCTTTAATCTGCGTTTTAACGCGTAAAGAGCATAAAAACGACAGAATTTTTATTATTCGTTTTTTTTATTAATGTGCGTCTATTTGAAAGACGATTTCAACGATCTAAAATGCTTGAAAATAATTATTTTTAGCAAAACAGCGTTTTGAGAGCTTTAATCTGCGTTTAACGCGTAAAACAACATAAAACGACGGGTACGTATTCGTTTTTTATTAATATTGCTTCTATTTGAACGATTTCAACGATCTAAAATTCTTGAAAATGCTTATTTTTAGCAAAACAGCGTTTGCAGGCTTTAATCTGCGTTTTAACGCGTAAAACAGCATAAAAGGACGAAATTTTTTATTATTCGTTTTTATTAATATTTAGCTTCATATTTGAACGATTTTCAACGATCTAAAAGTGCTTGAAAATGATTATTTTAGCAAAACAATTTACGTTTTGACTTTAATCTGCACGTTTTAACGCGTAAAGCATAAAACGACAGAAATTTTTTATTCGTTTTTTATTAAATATTACTTTGCGTCCTATTTGAACGATTTCAACGATCTAAAATGCTTGAACCATGATTATTTTAGCAAAAGCACGTTTTTGAGCTTTAATCTGCGTTTTAACGCACGTAAAACGAAAGCATAAAACGACGAATTTTTTTATTATTCGTTTTTTATTAGCATCTATTACGTATTTGAACGATTTCGGCGGTCTAAAATGCTTGAAAATGCTTATTTAGCAAAACAGCACGTTTTGAGGCTTTAATCTGCGATTTTAACGCGTATAACAACATAAAACGGCAAATTTTTTTTTTTTATTCGTTTTTTATTAATATTTCAACTTCTATTTGAACAGTTTCAACGATCTAAAATGCTTGAAAATGCTTATTTAGCAAAACAGCACGTTTTGAGCTTTAATCTGCGTTTAACGCGTAAAACAGCATAAAGCGACGGTACTGTTATTCATTTTAGTAATATTGCGTCTATTTGAACGATTTCAGCGTCTGAGAATTGCTTGAAATGAGTTATTTTTAGCAAACAGCACGTTTTTGAGCTTTAATCGTTTTAACGCGTAAAACAGCATAAAAACGACGAATTTTACGCCGTTTTTTGGCTAATGTGCTTCTATTTGAACGGTTTCCAACGATCTAAAATGCTTGAAAATGCTTATTTTAGCAAAACAGCACGTTTTTGAGCTTTAATCTGCGTTTTAACGCGTAAAAACAGCGCCAGAAACGACGAAATTTTTTATTATTCGTTTTTATTAATATTGCGTCTATTTGAACGATTTCAACGGTCAAAGTAGCGAAAGTAAACATTTTAGCAAACAGCACGTTTTAAGCTTTAATCTGCGATTTTAACGCGTAAAACAGCATAAAACGAGCAAGGGAATTTTTGGTATTCGTTTTGGTAATATTTGCATCTAATTTGAGACGATTTCCAGCGAGTATAAAAGTTAAGCGAAATGATTATTTTTTAGCAAAACAGCGCGTTTTGAGCTTCAATCTGCGTTTTAACGCGTAAACAACGATAAAACGACAGAATTTTATTATTCGTTTTTATTAATATTGCGTCTATTTGCGGAACGATTTCAATGCGATTCTAAAATGCTTGAATATGATTTGTTTTGGCAAACGGCGTGCGGAGCTTTTAATCTGCGTTTAACGCGTAAAACCTTATAAAAACGACGAATTTTTATTATTCGTTTTTATTAATATTTAATAGCTTCTATTTGAACGATTTCAACGTCGTGGCGTATTTTAGCAAAACAGCACGTTTTGAGCTTTAATCTGCGTTTTAGCGCGTAAAACAGCATAAAACGACTAAATTTTTTATTCGTTTTTATTGAATAATACGCGTCTATTTGAACGAACAACGATCTAAATGCTTGAAAGTACTTATTTTAGCAGCAAAACAGCACGTTTTTAAGCTTTAATCTGCGTTTTAACGCGTAAAACAGCATAGAAACGACTAAATTTTTATTATTCGTTTTTTATTAATATTTTATTATTCTTTTTTATTAAATTTTTCCTTTTGAACGTTTCAACATCAAAAAATGTTTTGAATATGATTATTTAGCAAAAAGCACTTTTTGAGCTTTAATCTGCTTTTTAACGCGTAAAAAGCAAAAAAACGACAATTTTTTTATTATTGTTTTTATTAATGCGTTTTTTTTGAACGATTTCAACGATAAAAAATGCTTAAAAATCTTTTTTAAAAACCCAACGTTTGGGGTTTTTAATCCCCTTTTTAACGCGAAAAAGTTTAAAAACGACGAAATTTTTTTACGTTTTTTTTTAAATTCTTTATTTGAACATTTTCAACGATCTAAAATGTTTTAAAAATCTTATTTTAGCAAAACACTTTTTGAGTTTTAATCTGCGTTTTAACGCGTAAAAACAGCAAAAAACGACAAATTTTTTTATTCTTTTTTTATTAATTTGCGTCTTTTGAACGATTTCAACGATCAAAAATTGCTTAAAAATGATTATTTTAGCAAAACACCCGTTTTATTTTAATCTCGTTTAAGCGAAAAACAGCATAAAACGACAATTTTTTATTATTCGTTTTTATTAATATTGCTTCTATTTGAACGATTTAAAACGATCTAAAATGTTGAAAATGCTTTTTAAAAAAAAACCGTTTTGAGTTTTTTAACCTTTTTAAACCCGGAAAACAATAAAAAAGAAATTTTTATTATTCGTTTTTATTAATTTTCTTTTTTGGGAACGATTTCAACGATCTAAAATGCTTAAAAATGTTTTTTTAAAAACAGCACGTTTTAAAGCTTTAATTTGCGTTTTAACGCGTAAAACACATAAAACGACAAAATTTTTATTATTCGTTTTTTTTTAAATTTTGCATCTATTTGAACGATTTCAACGATATGGCTTAAAAAATATTATTTTAGAAAAAACAGCCGTTTTGAGTTAAACGCTTTTTAAGGGAAAACAGCATTAAAACGACAAAATTTTTTATTATTCTGTTTTTATTAATATTGCGTCTATTTGAACGATTTCAACGATCTAAAATGCTTTGAATTTTAAAAAAAGGGTTTTTTTAACCTTTTTTAACGCGAAAACAGCATAAAACGACGTTTTTTATTCGTTTTTTTAATTGCTTTATTTGAACGATTTCCGATAAAAAAAAAGGGTTTTTTTTTAAAAAAAGGGGTTTTTTTTTTTTTAAAAAACAGAAAAAAACACAAAATTTTTTTTGTTTTTATTAATATGTTTTTTGGGGAAATTTCAACGATCTAAAAGGGGAAAAATTTTTTTAAAAAACAGGTTTTAGCAACCTTTTTAACGCTAAAAAAAAAAACAAAATTTTTTTATTTTTTTTTTAAAATTTTTTTTGGTTAAATCTAAAATGCTTGAAACGCAATTTTAAAAAGCTTTTTTTAAAAAAGGTTTAACGGTTTTAACCGTAAAAAAAAAAGGTTTTTTGGTTTTTTTTTTAAATTAAATCAAATTTGAAATTTAAAACGATTTGTTTAAAAAGGGTTTTTTAAAAACATTTTTTTTTTTTTTTTAAAAAAAAAACAGAAATTTTTTTTTTTAAAAATTCTTCAGAACGTTTGGCTTAAAAATTTTTAAAAGCTTAAAGAAAAAAATTTTTGAGTTTAATTGCGTTTAAAAAAACCAAATAAAACGACAAAATTTTTAATTTTTTTTTTTAAAAAGCCTTTTGACTTTAACGTTTTTAAAAGTTTACAGAAAACAGACGTTTTATTAATTGCTTTTTAAGGGTCAAAAAAAGCTTTTTTTTAAAGGGAAAAATTTGGTTTTTTGCGTTTAACGCAAAAGGGAAAAAGCAAAAAACGTTTATTTAATTGCTTTTTAAACCCGTAAAACACAAAAAGCTTTTTTTTATTTTTTTAAAAAACCTTTTATTTAAATTTGCAAAAAACTTAAGCAAAAAACGTTTTATTTAATTGCGTTTTAACGAAACACATCAAAAAAATTTTTTATTATTTTTTTAAAAGCGTTATTTAACGTTTAACGTAAAAAAGCAAAAAAGTTTTTTTAAAGAAAAAATTTTTTTTTAACCCCTTTTTAAGGTAAAAAAAGCAAAAACCCGTTTTTTTTTTTTTAATTGCTTTAAAAACATTTAACGACAAAATTTAAAATGTTAATTTCGCAAAAAACCCGTTTTAGTTTTTAAACCCTTTTTTTTAACAAAACAGAAAAAGGGGGGTTTTACTTTTAAAAAAAGCTCAAACGATTTAATTTTTTTGGAAAATGTTTTTAAAAAAACAGCGTTTTATTTTAATCTATTTCGCAAAACAGAAAAAGAGTTTTTTTTTTTTTTAAAGGGCATTTAAATTTGGGGTTAAAAAAATATTATTTTAAAAAAAACCCCGTTTGATTTTTAACGCGTTTAAGCAAAAAAAGCAAAAACGCAAAATTTTTTTACGTTTTTTTTAAATATTCGTTTTTGGGTTTCCGTCAAAAATGAAAAATTTTAAAAAGCAAAAAGATTTTTAGCAACGCGTTTTAAGTAAAACAACTAAAAAAAAGGGAAATTTTTATTATTTTTTTTTAATATTGCGTCTATTTGAACGATTTCCGATCAAAATGCTTGAAAATGAAAAAAAGGCCCTTTTTTTTTTTTAAGAAAAACCCGGGGTTTTATTATTCGTTTTTTTTTTTTGCGTCTATTTGAACGATTCCAACGATCTAAAATGCTTGAAAGCTTTTTAAAAAGGACTTTTTGAGTTTTAATCTGCGTTTTAACGGTAAAACAGCATAAAACGCGAATTTTTATTATTCGTTTTTTTTTAAATTTGCTTCTATTTGAACGATTTCAACGATCTAAAATGCTTGAAAATGATTATTTTAGCAAACCGCACGTTTTGAGATTTAATCTGGTGTTTTAACGCGTAAAACAGCATAAAAATCACGAATTTTTATTATTCGTTTTTATTAATATTGCTTCTATTTAAACGATTTCAACGATCTAAAATGCTTGAAATGCTTAATTTAGCAAAACAGCACGTTTTGAGCTTTAATCTGCGTTTAACGCGTAAAGCAGCATAAAAACGACGAATTTTTATTATTCGTTTTATTAATATTTTCGCTTCATTTTGAACGATTTCAACGATCTAAAATGCTTGAAAATGATTATTTTAGCAAAACAGCACTTTTGAGATCTCGTTTTGAAACAGCATTAAAACAGATTTTATTTTATTGTTTAAATGCTTTTAACATAAACAAATTTTGTTATTTAGCATAAAATGCCTTTAGTTTTAATGCTTTGAAACGCTTATTTTAGCAAAACAGCATTTTATTTATCTGTTTTTAACGCTAACATTGAAAAATCACGATCTAAATTTGATTATTATTTTGCCATTTGACGTATTTAACATCTAAATTGAAAAGATATTTAAAGCAAAATTTTGGTTTTAATCTGTTTAACGCTAATCGCATAAAATCAACGATTAATCTTGAAATGTTATTTTAGCAAACACTATTTTGAGATTTAATCGTTTTAAGCTAAAAGTTATTAAAACACAACTTTTATTTTTATAATTTCTTTTAACGCTTTACAAAACGACGAAATTTTTAATATTTTTTTATAATTGCTATTTGAATCGATTTTAACGATCTAAAATGCTTAAAATTAATTTTAAAAACAGCATTTTGTTTTTAATTGGTTTTAACGCGTAAACGCATTAAAAACGACGAAATTTTTATTATCATTTTTATTATATTGCTCATTTAAACGATTTCAACGATCTAAATGCTTAAACTAAATCAGCAAAACAGCACGTTTTATTTTATCTGCGTTTTAACGCATAAACATCTAAAACGATTTTAGTTTTCATTTTTGAAATCTTATTTTAAAAACTAGCATTTTGAGCTTAAAATGCGTTTTAAGTAACTGCTAAAACAACACGTTATTTAATTCGTTTTTAATATCGTCTATTAAAACGATTTAATGATTTAAATTGTTTTAATATAATATTGCTCAAAACAGACGTTTTCGAGCTTTTAATGCTTTTAACGTTAAATTAGCAAAAAGCAAATTTTTATTATTCGTTTTTATTAATATTGCGTCTATTTGAACGATTTCAAGATCTAAAATGCTTTAAAATTATTTTGCAAAACAGACGTTTTGACTTTAATGCTTTAAGCGTATATCAGCAAAAGACGAATTTTTTTTTTGTTTTATTAATTTGCTTCTATTTAAACGATTTCAACGATCTAAAATCTTGAATAATTTATTTTCATAAACAGCACGTTTTGAGTTTAATGCGATTGTTATTCGTAAAAGCATAAATTGAGTTTAATTTTTATTTTATTTTAAATTTCGATTTAACGACAATTTTTAAAATTCTTTTAATTAATATTGCTTTTGACAATTTCAACGTCTTTGAGCTTAAATCTGCATTTTAACGAAAAACACTTTTTAGTTATCTGTTTTAACGTTTAAAATGCTTCAAAATGACGTTTCAAGTCATATGTTTTGAAAATATTGCTTTTGCAAAACGCATTTAAGATTTAAAATGTTTTAATGCTTATTAGCTAAAACAGACATTTGGTTTAATCGCTTTTAAGTAATTTACATAAACGACGATTTTTTATCTCGTTTTATGCTAAAATTTTATTTGACGAAACGATCTATAATGCTTAAAATGCTTTTTTAGCAAAAAGCACGTTTTGAGCTTTAATCTGCGTTTTTCCCTAAAACGGCATAAAAAACCGAAATTTTTATTATTCGTTTTTATAATATTGGTCGATTTAACGAAATTTTATATCAATTTTGAAAATGATTATTTTAAGAAACAGCATCGTTTTGAGCTTTAATCTGCGTTTTAACGCTAAAACAGCATAAAACGACGAATTTTTTATTATTCGTTTTTATTAATATTGCTTCTATTTGAACGATTTCAACGATCTAAAATGCTTGAAAATGCTTATTTTAGCAAAACAGCACGTTTTGAGTTTAATCTGTGTTTTAACGCGTAAAACAGCATAAAACGACGAAATTTTATTATTCGTTTTTATTAATATTGCGTCTTTTGAACGATTTCAACGATCTAAAACGCTTGAAAATGCTTATTTTAGCAAATAGTACGTTTTGAGCTTTAATCTGCGTTTTAACGCAGTAAAACAGCATAAAACGACGAAATTTTTATTATTCGTTTTTATTAATTGCGTCTATTTGAACGATTTCAACGATCTAAAATGCTTGAAAATGTTATTTTAGCAAAACAGCACGTTTTGAGTTTAATCTGCGTTTTAACGCGTAAAACAGCATAAAAACGACGAATTTTTATTATTCGTTTTTATTAATATTGCTTCTATTTGAACGATTTCAACGATCTAAAATGCTTGAAAATGCTTATTTTAGCAAAACGACGTTTTGAGCTTTAATCTGCGTTTTAACGCGTAAAACAGCATAAAACGACGAAATTTTATTATTCGTTTTTATTAATATTGCGTCTATTTGAACGATTTCAACGATCTAAAATGCTTGAAAATGATTCTTTAGCAAAACAGCACGTTTTGAGCTTTATCTGCGTTTTAACGCGAAACAGCATAAAAACGACGAAATTTTTATTATTCGTTTTTATTAATATTGCGTCAATTTGAACGATTTCAACGTTCTAAAGTGCTTGAAAATGATTTTTTTAAAGCAAAACAGCACGTTTTGAGCTTAATCTGCGTTTTAACGCGTAAAACAGCATAAAACGACGAAATTTTTATTATTCGTTTTTATTAATATTGCGTCTATTGAACGATTTCAACGATCTAAAATGCTTGAATATGATTATTTTCGCAAAACAGCACTTTTTGAGCTTTTAATCTGCGTTTTAACGCGTAAAACAGCATAAAACGACGAATTTTTTATTATTCGTTTTTATTAATATTTCTTCTATTTGAACGATTTCAACGATCTAAAATGCTTGAAAATGCTTATTTTAGCAAAACAGCACGTTTTGAGCTTTAATCTGCGTTTTAACGCGTAAAACAGCATAAAAACGACGAAATTTTATTATTCGTTTTTATTAATATTGGTCTATTTGAACGATTTCAACGTCTAAAATGATTGAAAATGATTATTTTAGCAAAACAGCACGTTTGAGTTTTTAATCTGCGTTTTAACGCGTAAACAGCATAAAACGACGAATTTTTTTATTATTCGTTTTAATATTGCGTCTATTTGAACGATTTCAACGATCTAAAATGCTTGAAAATGCTTATTTTAGCAAAACAGCACATTTTGAGCTTTAATCTGCGTTTTAACGCGTAAAACAGCATAAAACGACAAAATTTTTATTATTCGTTTTTTTATATTGCGTCTATTTGAACGATTTCAACGATCTAAAATGCTTGAAAATGATTATTTTAGCAAAACAGCACGTTTTGAGCTTTTAATCTGCGTTTTAACGCGTAAAACAGCATAAAACGACGAATTTTTATTATTCGTTTTTATTAATATTGCGTCTATTTGAACGATTTCAACGACTAAAATGCTTAAAAAATGATTATTTTAGAAAAACAGCACGTTTTGAGTTTTTAATCTGCGTTTTAACGCGTAAAACAGCAAAAAAACGACGAATTTTTATTATTCGTTTTTATTAATATTGCTTCTATTTAAACGATTTCAACGATCTAAAATGCTTGAAAATGCTTATTTTAGCAAAACAGCACGTTTGAGTTTTAATCTGCGTTTGAACGCGTAAAACAGCAAAAAAACGACGAAATTTTTATTATTCGTTTTATTAATATTGCGTCTATTTGAACGATTTAAACGATCTAAAATGCTTGAAAATGCTTATTTTAGCAAAACAGCACGTTTTGAGCTTTAATCTGCTTTTTAACGCATAAAACCATAAAAACGACGATTTTTTATTATTCGTTTTTTATTAATATTTGCTTCTATTTGAACGATTTCAACGATCTAAAATGCTTGAAAATGCTTATTTTAGCAAAAACAGCACGTTTTGAGCTTTTAATCTGCGTTTTAACGCGTAAACAGCATAAAACGACGAAATTTTAT
Organism: Dalotia coriaria; assembly: GCF_025399875.1. NCBI lineage: Eukaryota > Metazoa > Arthropoda > Insecta > Coleoptera > Staphylinidae > Dalotia > Dalotia coriaria. The sequence continues at coordinate 14,610 of NW_027046357.1, read as the reverse complement.
TATTCATTTTTATTATTATTGCGCCTATTTGAACGATTTCAACGATCTAAAATGCGAAATGATTATTTTACAAAAAAACACGTTTTGAGCTTTTAATCTGCGTTTTAACGCGTAAAACAGCATAAAACGACGAAATTTTTATTACAGTAGAGGTCCGGATTATATATATGTAATAACATCGAAGGGAATTGGCAAACACGTCGTAATAAACGGGACGTCATACAAAGCCGTTTTGTGGAAATGAAATCCCTTTATGTAAATAATAGCACATATACATACGCTATTAAATCAAAATCAAAATTGCACATAATCAGCACATTATAACACATACAAGTGTATTTTTACTTCAAGTAATCTGTAATTTTTGTCTGCTTTTGTTTTTCATTAGTGTTAATTTTCTTGTATGATTTTCGAGACCTCTTCGGTTTTCAAAACATTTGAATTGAACGATTGTAATGCGGTTCTTGTTTTTTAAAAGCGTTAAAGTTGTCGGAGCCAATACGCAAATTCGGATTAATGGAAAATACGGATTAAGTCGTGGTCAAAAGGTACTGCTGCCCAGATACTTATATTTATTATTTAAGCATTCAATCAAATCATATAAGAAGTAATTTGGCATCATAAAAGAAATGTAGCAATAAATATAAAAAAGTTCGCCACGTGTCGAACGTCGTCGGGTATCAACGAACATTACCGGAGGTGTAAAAGTCATGTTGGTCAATATAACCGGACATAATCTACTGTTAAAATGGGTCATAATAAGCGACATGTCCTGTAAAGCGAAGAATCATTATATCCGACACATACAAATTTTATATGAAAACCAAACTTAGTAGTGTAGGTACGTCATAATAACCGGTTGGTCAATATAAGCGGAGTCATAATAAACAGATTCTACTGTATTAGTTTTTATTAATATTGCTCCTATTTGAACGATTTCAACGATCTAAAATGCTTGAAAATGCTTATTTTAGCAAAACAGCACGTTTGAGCTTTAATCTACGTTTTAACGCGTAAAACAGTATAAAACGACAGAAATTTTATTATTCGTTTTATTAATATTGCGTCTATTTGAACGATTTCAACTTGATCTAAAATGCTTGAAAATGATTATTTTAGCAAAACCGCTACGTTTGAGCTTTAATCTACGTTTAACGCGTAAAACAGCACTTATAAAACGACAGATTTTTATTATTCGTTTTTATTAATATTAGCCTATATTTAAACGATTTCAACGATAAAAATGCTTGAGAAAATGCTTATTTTAGCAAAACAGCACGTTTTAAGCTTTAATCTGCGTTTTAACATAAAACAGCATAAAACGACGAAATTTTTATGAAGTTCGTTTTTATTAATATTGCGCGCGTCTATTTGAACGATTTCAGCGATCTAAAATGCTTGAAAATGATTATTTGCGAAACAGCACGTTTGAGCTTTAATCTGCGTTTTAACGTAAAGCAACATAAAAACGACAAAATTTTATTATTCGTTTTATTAATATTGCCTCTATTGAACAATTTCAACGATCTAAAATGCTTGAAAATGATTATTTCAGCAAAACAGCACGTTTTGAGCTTTAATCTGCGTTTTAACGCGTAAAACACCATAAAAACGACGAATTTTTTTATTATTCGTTTTTTTATTAATATTGCTTCTATTTGAACGGTTCAACGGTCCGTCTTGAAATACTTGACACAGCAAAACAGCACGTTTACAGGCTTTATTCTGCGTTTTTAACGCGTAAACAACATAAAACGACAGAAATTTTATTATTCGTTTTATTAATATTGCGTTTATTTGAACGATTTCCAGCGGCGATCTAAAATGCGAAAATGCTTATTTTAGCAGCAAAACAGCACGTTTTTGAGCTTTTAATCTGCGTTTAACGCGTAAAACAGCATAAAAACGACAAAATTTTATTATTCGTTTTTATTAATATTGCGTCTATTTGAACGATTTCAACGATCTAAAATGCTTGAAAATGATTATTTTCAGCAAAACAGCACGTTTTGAGCTTTAATCTGCGTTTTTAACGCGTAAAACACCATAAAGCGACGAATTTTTATTGTGCGTTTTTATTAATGTGCTTCTATTTGAACGATTTCAACGATCTAAAATGCTTGAAAATGCTTATTTTTAGCAAAACAGCACGTTTGAAAGCACATTCACGTTTTAACGTAAAACAGCATAAAACGACAGAAATTTTTATTTGTTTTTATTAATATTGCGTTTATTTGAACGATTTCAGCGATCTAAAATGCTTGAAAATGATTATTTTAGCAAAACAGCACGTTTTGAGCTTTAATCTGCGTTTTTAACACGTAAAACAGCATAAAAACGACAATTTACATTATTCGTTTTTTTATTAATATTGCCTCTATTTGAACGAGTTTCATCGATCACAAATGCTTATTTTAGCAAAACAGCGCGTTTGAGCTGATCTGCACGTTAAACAGCATAAAAACGACAACATTTTTTATTATTCGTTTTTTATTAATATTGCACGTCTATTTGAACGATTTCCAGCGATCTAAAATGCTTGAAAATGATTATTTTAGCAGCAAAACAGCACGTTTTTGAGTTTTAATCTGCGTTTTAACGCGTAAACAGCATAAAGGCGACAAGATTTTTATTATTCGTTTTTTTATTAATGGTGCGTCTATTTGAACGATTTCAACGATCTAAAAGCGAATATGATTATTTTTAGCAAAACAGCACGTTTTGAGAGCTTTAATCTGCGTTTTTAACGCGTAAAGAGCAGCATAAAACGACGAATTTTTATTATTCGTTTTTATTAATATTGCGTCTATTGAACGATTTCAACGATCTAAAATGTTTGAAAATGCTTATTTTAGCAAAACAGCACGTTTTGAGGAAGGCTTTTAATCTGCGTTTTAACGCGTAAAACAACTTATAAAAGCGAGAATTTTATTATTCGTTTTATTAATATTACGTCTATTTGGGCGTTTCAACGATCTAAAGTGCTTGAAATGATTATTTTAGCAAAACGGCACGTTTGAGCTTTAATCTGCGTTTTAACGCGTAAAACGGCATAAAACGACGAATTTTTTATTATTCGTTTTATTAATATTGCACGTCTATTTGAACGATTTCAACGATCTCAAAATGCTTGAAAATGCTTATTTTAAGCAAACAGCACGTTTTGAGCTTTTAATCTGCGTTTTAGCAACCAAAAAACAGCATAAAACGACGAATTTTTATTATTGGTTTTTATTAATATTGCGTCTATTTGAACGATTTCAACGATCTAAAATGCTTGAAAAGATTATTTTAGCAAAACAGCATGTTTTGAGCTTTGAGAAATCTGCGTTTTAACGCGTAAAACAGCATAAAACGACGCCAGATTTTTATTATTCGTTTTTTTATTAATATTGCTTCTATTTGAACGATTTCCAGCGATCACGATAGCGAAAATGCTTGTTTTAGCAAAACAGCACGTTTTGAGCTTTTGTCTGCGTTTTAACGCGTAAAACAGCATAAAAACGACGAATTTTTATTATTCGTTTTTATTAATATTACTTCTATTTAGACATTTCAACGATCTAAAATGCTTGAAAATGCTTATTTTAGCAAAACAGCACGTTTGAGCTTTAATCTACGTTTTTAACGCGTAAAACAGCATAAAACGACGAAATTTTTGTATTCATTTTTATTATTATTATTTACGCGCCTATTTTGAACGATTTCAACGATCTAAAATGCTTGAAAATGATTATTTTAGCAAAACAGCACGTTTTGAGCTTTTAATCTGCGTTTTAACGCGTAAAACAACATAAAAACGACAGAAATTTTTATTATTAGTTTTTTATTAATGTGCTTCTATTTGAACAATTTCAGCGATCTAAAATGCTTGAAAATGCTTATTTTAGCAAAACAGCACGTTTGAGCTTTAATCTACTGCGTTTTTAACGCGTAAAACAGCATAAAACGACGAAATTTTATTATTCGTTTTTTATTAATGTACGTCTATTTGAACGATTTCAACGATCTAAAATGCTTGAAAATGATTCTTTTAGCAAAACAGCACGTTTTGAGCTTTTAATCTGCGTTTTAACGCGTAAAACAGCATAAAACGACGAAATTTTTATTATTCGTTTTTATTAATATTGCGTCAATTTGAACGATTTCAACGTTCTAAAGTGCTTAAAAAATGATTATTATAGCAAAACAGCACGTTTTGAGCTTTAATCTGCGTTTTAACGCGTAAAACAGCATAAAAACGACAAAATTTTTATTATTCGTTTTTATTAATATTGCGTCTATTTGAACGATTTCAACGATCTAAAATGCTTGAATATGATTATTTTCGCAAAACAGCACGTTTTGAGCTTTAATCTGCGTTTTAACGCGTAAAACAGCATAAAAACGACGAATTTTTTATTATTCGTTTTTATTAATATTTCTTCTATTTGAACGATTTCAACGATCTAAAATGCTTGAAAATGCTTATTTTAGCAAAACAGCACTTTTTGAGCTTTAATCTGCGTTTTAACGCGTAAAACAGCATAAAAACGACGAAATTTTTATTATTCGTTTTATTAATATTGCGTCTATTTGAACGATTTTAACGATCTAAAATGCTTGAAAATAATTATTTTAGCAAAACAGCACGTTTTGAGCTTTTAATCTGCGTTTTAACGCGTAAAACAGCATAAAACGACAATTTTTATTATTGCGTTTTTAATATTGCTTCTATTTGAACGTTTTCGACGATCCTGAAGTGCTTGAAATAGCATATTAGCAAAACAGCGCGTTTTGAGCTTTTTAATCCTGCGTTTTTAACGCGTAAAACAGCATAAAACGACGGGAATTTTTTATTATTCGTTTTTATTAATATTGCGTCTATTTGAACATTTCAACGACCTAAAATGCTTGAAATGATTATTTTAGCAAAACAGCACGTTTTTGAGCTTTTAATCTGCGTTTTAACGCGTAAAACAGCATAAAACGACAGCGATTTTTTTTATTATTCGTTTTTATTATATTGCTTCTATTTAAACGATTTCAACGATCCTAAAATGCTTGAAAATGCTTATTTTTAGCAGCAAAACAGCACGTTTTGAGCTTTAATCTGCGTTTGAACGCGTAAAACAGCTTATAAAAACGACAGAAATTTTTTTGGTATTCGTTTTTATTAATATTGCGTCTATTTGAACGATTTCAACGATCTAAAATGCTTGAAATGATTATTTTAGCAAAACAGCACGTTTTGAGCTTTAATCTGCGTTTTAACGCGTAAAACAGCATAAAACAACGAAATTTTTATTGTTATACTTTATTAATATTGCGTCTGGCTGAAGACGACTTTTCAACGATCTAAAATGCTTGAAAATGCTTATTTTTAGCAAAACGGCACGTTTTGAGCTTTAATCTGCGTTTTTTAACGCGTAAAACAGCATAAAACGACGAAATTTTTTATTATTCGTTTTTTTATTAGTATTTGCCTCTATTTGAACGATTTCAACGATCTAAAGTGCTTGCGAAATGATTATTTTTAGCAAAACATCACGTTTGAAGGCTTTAATCTGCGTTTTAACGCGTAAAACAGCATAAAAACGACGAAATTTTTATTGTTCGTTTTTATTAATATTGCGTCTATTTGAACGATTTCAACGATCATAAAAATGCTTGAAAATGATTATTTTATATGGAAACAGCACGTTTGAGCTTTTAATCTGCGTTTAACGCGTAAAACAGCATAAAACGACAGGGAAATTTTTATTATTCGTTTTTATTAATGTGCGTCCTATTTGAACGATTTCGAGCGATCACAAAACGCTTGAAAATGGGGAGATTATTTTAGCAAAACAGCACGTTTTTGAGCTTTTAATCGCACGTTTTAACGCGTAAAACAACATAAAACGACGAAATTTTTTATTATTCGTTTTTTATTAATATTGCCTCTATTTGAAGACGATTTCAACGATCCTAAAGTGCTTGAAAGTAGTTATTTTAGCAAAACATCACGTTTTTTTGAGGCTTTAATCTGCGCACGTTTTAACGCGTAAGCAGCATAAAACGACGAAATTTTTGTTCGTTTTTATTAATATTGCGTCTTTATTTGAACGATTTCAGCGATCTAAAATGCTTGAAAATGATTATTTTAGCAAAACAGCACGTTTTTTGAGCTTTAATCAGCGTTTTAACGCGTAAAACAGCATAAAACGACGAAATTTTATTATTCGTTTTTTTTATTAATATTGCGTCTATTTGAACAGTTTCAACGATCTAAAACAGCGAAAATGATTATTTTTAGCAGCAAAACAGCGCGTTTTGAGCTTTTAATCTGCGTTTTAACGCATAAAACAGCATAAAACGACGAATTTTTATTATTCGTTTTATTAATATTGCTTCTATTTGAACGATTTCAGCGATCTAAAATGCTTGAGAAAATGCTTATTTTTAGCAAAACAGCACGTTTGAGGCTTTAATCAGTGTTTTAACGTAAAACAGCATGAAACGACGAAATTTTTTTTATTATTCGTTTTATTAATGGCCGTCTATTTGAACGATTTCAACGATCTAAAATGCTTGCAAATGCTTATTTTAGCAAAACAGCACGTTTGAGCTTTAATCTGCGTTTTATCGCGTAAAGGCAACGCCAAAACGACGAAATTTTTATTATTCGTTTTTATTAATATTGCGTCTATTTGAAGACGATTTCAACGATCTAAAATGCTTGAAAATGATTATTTTAGCAAAACAGCACGTTTTAGGCTTTAATCTGCGTTTTAACGCGTAAAACAGCATAAAAACGACAGAATTTTTATTATTCGTTTTTATTAATATTCTTCAATTTGAACAGTTTCAACGATCACAAAAATGCTTGAAAATACTTATTTTAGCAAAACAGCACGTTTGAGCTTTTAATCTGCGTTTAACGCGTAAAACCAGCATAAAACGACGAAATTTTTATTATTCGTTTTTATTAATATTGCGTCTATTTGAACGATTTCAACGATCCTAAAATGCTTGAAAATGATTCTTTTTTAGCAAAACAGCACGTTTTTGAGCTTTAATCTGCGTTTAACGCGTAAAACAGCATAAAACGACGAAATTTTTATTATTCGTTTTTTATTAATATTGCGT
>NW_027046357.1:0-5000 GCF_025399875.1 Dalotia coriaria | reverse complement strand
AAAAGGAAAAAGTTTTTGGAAAACAGCAGCTAAAAACGAATAAATCTTTTATTATTCGTTTTTATTATATTGCTTTTATTTGAACGTTTTCAACGATTCAAAATGCTTGAAAATGCTTATTTTAGCAAAAACAGCATAAGTTTTGAGCTTTAATCTGCGTTTTAACGTGCGTAAAAACAGCATAAAACAACGAAATTTTTATTAATTCGTTTTTATTAATATTGCGTCTATATTTGAACGATTTCCAACGATCTAAAATGCTTGAATATGATTATTTTAGCAAAACAGCACGTTTTGAGTTTAATCTGCGTTTTAACGCGTAAAACAGCATAAACGACGCAATTTTTTTATTATTCGTTTTTATTAATATTTCTTCTATTTGAACGATTTCAACGATCTGGGGTAAAATGCTTGAAAATCCTTATTTTAGCAAAATGTTACGTTTTGAGTTTTAATCTGCGTTTTAACACGTAAAAACAGCATAAAAAACGACGAAATTTTTATTATTTGTTTTTTATTAATATTGCGTCTATTTGAACGATTTCAAACGATTCAAAATGCTTGAAAATGATTATCGTGCAAAACAGCACGTTTTGAGCTTTAATCTGCGTTTTAACGCGTGCAACAGCATAAAACGACGAATTTTTTATTATTCGTTTTTATTAATAATGCGTCTATTTTGAACGATTTCAAATGATCTAAAACAGTTTGAAAATGCTTTGCCTTTAGCAAAAAACATACGCTCTGAGCTTTAATCTGCGTTTTAACGCGTAAAACAAGTACAAAAAAAAACGATACGCCGAAATTTTTATTATTCGCTTTGGCTTAATATTGCGTCTATTTGAACGATTTAAACGATCTAAAGTGCTTGAAAATGATTATTTCAGCAAAACAGCACGTTTTGAGCTTTAATCTGCGTTTTAACGCGTAAACAGCATAAAACGACGAATTTTTATTATCTGTTTTTATTAATACGCGTCTATTTGAACGATTTCAACGATCTAAAATGCTTTGAAAAATGTTTATTTTAGCAAAACAGCACGTTTTGAGTTTTAATTGCGTTTTACGCGTAAAACAGCATAAAAACGTGACGAAATTTTTATTATTAGTTTTTTATTAATATTGCGTCTATTTGAACGATTTCAACGATCTAAAATGCTTGAAAATGATTATTTTAGCAAAACATCACGTTGAGCTTTAACTCGCGCTTTAACGCGTAAAAACAGCATAAAACGACGAAATTTTTTATTGTTCGTTTTTATTAATATTGCGTCTTATTTGAACGATTCCCAATCGATCTAAAATGCTTGAAAATGATTATTTTAGCAAAAATGAAGTACCGCTTTTGAGCTTTTAATCTGCGTTTTAACGCGTAAAACAGCATAAAACGACGAAATTTTTATTACCCGTTTTATTAATATTGCGTCTATTTCCGAACGATTTCAACGATCTAAAACGCTTGAAAATGATTATTTTAGCAAAACAGCACGTTTTGAGCTTTTAATCTGCGTTTTCTTTAACGCATAAAACAGCATGTTTACGAATTCTTTTTGGCTATTCGTTTTTATTAATATTGGTTTCTATTTGAACGACGCAACGATCTAAAATGCTTGAAAATGCTTATTTTAGCAAAACAGCACGTTTGAGCTTTAATCTGTGTTTTAACGCGTAAAACAGCATAAAAAACGACGAAACTTTGCCATATTCGTTTTACATTATTGCGTCTATTTGAACAATTTCAACGATCTAAAAATGCTTGCAAATGTATTTTAGCAAAACAGCACGTTTTGAGCTTTAATCTGCGTTTTAACGCGTAAAACAGCATAAAAACGACGAAATTTTATTATTCGTTTTATTAATATTGCGTCAATTTGAACGATTTCACACGTTAAAGTGCTTGAAAATGATTATTTTAGCAAAACAGCACGTTTTGAGCTTTTAATCTGCGTTTTAACGCGTAAAACAGCATAAAAACGACGAAATTTTATTATTCGTTTTTATTAATATTGCGTCTATTTGAACGATTTCAACGATCTAAAATGCTTGAAATATGATTATTATGCAAAAACAGCACGTTTTGAGTTTTAATCTGCGTTTTAACGCGTAAAACAGCATAAAAACGACGAATTTTTATTATTCGTTTTTATTAATATTTCTATTTGAACGATTTCAACGATCTAAAATGCTTGAAAATGCTTATTTTAGCAAAAACAGCAACGTTTTGAGCTTTAATCTGCGTTTTAACGCGTAAAACAGCATAAAACGACGAAATTTTTATTATTCGTTTTTATTAATATTGCGTCTATTTGAACGATTTCAACGATCTAAAATGATTGAAAATGATTATTTTAGCAAAACAGCACGTTTTGAGCTTTTAATCTGCGTTTTAACGCGTAAACAGCATAAAACGACGAAATTTTTATTATTCGTTTTATTAATATTGCCTCTATTTGAAACGATTTCAACGATCTAAAGTGCTTGAAAATGATTATTTTAGCAAAAACATCACGTTTTGAGTTTTAATCTGCGTTTTAACGCGTAAAACAGCATAAAACGACGAAATTTTTATTGTTCGTTTTTGTAATATTGCGTCTATTTGAACGATTTCAACGATCTAAAAATGCTTGAAAATGATTATTTTAGCAAAACAGCACGTTTTGAGTTTAATCTGCGTTTTAACGCGTAAAACAGCATAAAAACGACGAAATTTATTATTCGTTTTTATTAATATTGCGTCTATTTGAACGATTTCAACGATCTAAAACGCTTGAAAATGATTATTTTTAGCTAAAACAGCACGTTTTGAGCTTTAATCTGCGTTTTAACGCATAAAAAGCATAAAACGACGAATTTTTATTATTCGTTTTTATTAATATTGCTTCATTTGAACGATTTCAACGATCAAAAAATGCTTGAAAATGCTTATTTTAGCAAAACAGCACGTTTTGAGCTTTAATCTGTGTTTTAACGCGTAAAACAGCATAAAACGACGAAATTTTTATTATTCGTTTTTATTAATATTGCGTCTATTTGAACGATTTCAACGATCTAAAATGCTTGAAAATGCTTATTTTAGCAAAACAGCACGTTTTGAGTTTTAATCTGCGTTTTATCGCGTAAAACAGCATAAAAACGGAAATTTTTATTATTCGTTTTATTAATATTGCGTCTATTTGAACGATTTCAACGATCTAAAATGCTTGAAAATGATTATTTTAGCAAAACAGCACGTTTTGAGCTTTAATCTGCGTTTTAACGCGTAAAACAGCATAAAACGACAATTTTTATTATTCGTTTTTATTAATATTGCTTCTATTTGAACGATTTCAACGATCTAAAATGCTTGAAAATGCTTATTTTAGCAAAACAGCACGTTTTGAGCTTTAATCTGCGTTTAACGCGTAAAACAGCATAAAAACACGAAATTTTTTTATTATTCGTTTTTATTAATATTGCGTCTATTTGAACGTTTTCAACGACTAAAATGCTTGAAAATGATTATTTTAGCAAAACAGCACGTTTTGAGTTTAATCTGCGTTTTAACGCGTAAAACAGCAAAAAAACGAAATTTTTTTAATTCGTTTTTTAATATTGCTTTATTTAACGTTTCAAGATCTAAAATGCTTGAAAAATGCTTATTTTAGCAAAACAGCATTTTTTGAGTTTAATCTGCTTTTTAACGCGTAAAAGATAAGCTTTTTTTAATCGTAAAAAAAAAAACCGTTTTTATTATTCGTTTTTTTTAAAATTTTGTTTTTTTTTGAACGTTTTTAAGTTAAAAAAATTTTTTTAAAAAGGTTAAGCAAAAAGCATTTTTTTAATCGGTTTTAACGAAAAAAAGATAAAAACGACAAATTCTTAATTTTTTTTTTAAAAGCGTTATTTAACGTTTAACGCTAAAAGAAAAAAGGGTTTTATGGGAAAAAGCAAGATTTAATCGGGTTTTAAAAAAACCATAAAAACGAAAAAATTTTTAATTTTTTTAAAATGTTTTTTTTGAAAAAACTTTTTAAAAGTTTTTAAAATGCTTTTTTAGAAAAACAGAAAAACCCGAGTTTAATTCTTTTTTAAAAAAAGAAAAAAAAAGACAAAATTTTTAATTTTTTTTTTAAAATTTTTGTTTTATTTAAAACGATTTAAACTTAAAAATTTTTTAAAATGAAAAAAACAAAACAATTTTTTGGTTTTTTAATTGCTTTTGCGTAAAACACAAAAAAAAGGAAAAACTTTTTAAAAGCGTCAATTTAACGTTTCAACCCAAAAGCTTAAAAGAATTTTAAAAAACCGTTTTATTTAAATTGCGTTTTAAGGGTAAACACTAAAAGCAAAATTTTTATTTTGAAAAAATTTGGCTTTTAACGTTTAACGCAAAAAGCTTAAAGAATTCCCCAAAAAACCGTTTTATTTTAATTGCTTTTAAAAAAACGATAAAAACGACGTTTTTTTTATTTTTTTAAAATTTTTTTATTTAACGTTTAACGCTAAAAATGCTTAAAAACAAAAAATTTGGGTTTTTAATTGCTTTTTAACGGCGTAAAACACAAAAAAACCGGAAATTTTTATTTTCGAATTTTTTTTGGGTTTATTTAACGTTTAACACTAAAAGAAAAAATTTATTATTTTAAAAAAACTTTTTGACTTTTAACGGTTTTAAGCAAAAACCCAAAAAAAAACGACAAAAATTTTTATTTTCGTTTTAAAACGCTTTTTAAAACTTTTCAAATTTTAAAATCTTAAAATATTTTTTAAAAAACGATTTTAGTTTTTTAAGGGTTTTAAGGGAAAAAGCAAAAAACGACAATTTTATTTTTTCGTTTTAATAAATTTTTTAAACGAAAATTTAAAAAATTTTTTAAAATGCTTTTTTTTTGAAAAACCACGTTTTATTTTTTAATTGCTTTTAAGCAAAAACAGCAAAAAAGTTTAATTTTTTTTTTTTTTTTTAAAAATTTGGCATTTAAATTTTCGTTAAAAAATGCTTAAAAAAAATTTTTTTTAGC